>NC_143525.1:46081100-46241950 GCF_031878675.1 Megascapheus bottae | reverse complement strand
TACCTAACCCAGGGTGAAATTTAGTTTTGTGGCAAATCAGAGTTCATGTTTACAGGGCTTTCAGTTATTGGGAAGCTATTTAAGTTGTCTTTCTAGCAGAAACATAGCTTTGCATTAATCATTGATAATTTAAATTTATCTCCCTTTGGAGGTTCAACTATTCTAATGGAAAAAGAGAATTAGCAGTATTTTAGATACATGCATGCAACTTTCTTAGCCTGGGCCAGGCAGGGTTCTCGGTACTTTGCATCTATTAACTCAAATCTAATTTAATTAAAACTCAGGTTTTACAGAAAAGAATGCCAAGAAATAAGGTTTGAATGAGACTCTATCTCTCTCTACCCAACCAAAACAAGCCGAAAGTATAGTGGTAAAGCACTAACCTTAAGCAAACAAGCTAAGGAACAGTGCCCAGGCCCTAAGTTTAAGCCCCAAGACTGGCACAAAAATAAATACTAGGTCAGCATATAGAATAGGATGTACATAAGGGAGAAGGAATGGCAATTATTTAAAAAACAAATCTTCCAAAGCAAGATAACTAATGGAGGTGTGGCTTAAGTATTAGAGCTCCAGTCTTGAGCAAAAAAGCTAAGAGACAATGCCCAGGCCTTGTGTTCAAGCCTCACTACCAACACACACACAAGAAAAAGATAATTAAGCAATTAAATATGGATGAGGGGGAAAAAAAGAACTTTCCCAGAAAGCACTAACCTTGATTAGAAATAGATGTATAGGAGGAATAAGGATGGGATTCACGGAATTTTATTTTTTGTGGTTTCCAAGAAGACATTAACACTGAGCAGAATACTACAAATTACTAATCATCCCAGTACAAAGTGTGCTTTTTGAGCTAAAAGCTGATCGGTAATAACAATTTCAGTTTGATATCACCTAGAACATTCCTGTCTCATGTATATACCTATACTGATTTGTTTTTTTGTTGTTGTTTTTGGTCTTCCCTATACCAGTGTTTTAACACAGAGCTTCCTGTTGCTAGATTACTACTGAGCCACACCCCTCTTTGCACTGCCTATTTTATTTTTATCGGTACTGGGGTTTGAACTCAGGACTTTGAGCTTGCCTGGCTGGAATTCTGTCCCTTGAGTCATGCCTCCAGCTCCATTTTTCCCTTTGTTTTGGGGCATGAAAATCTCCCAAAGTATTCTGCCCTTATTGGCTTTGAACTTCTGTCCTCCAGATCTTAGCCTCCTTAATATCGAGAATTGTAGGTGTGAGTCACTAGTGCTAACTCACCAAGGATTCTTGTGTGTATAGCTAGGCTGGCCTCAAATCATGAGCCTCCTGATTTCAGTTTCTAAAGTATCTTGGACTATGAGCTTGAACCACTTGTTCCCAGCCAAACTGAACATTTTCTCTCATGACTTTAGTATTTTACCATTCAAGAAAGTCAAAGAGCCGGGCTCATTGGCTCACACCTGTAATCCTAGCTACTCAAGAGGTTGAGATCTTAGGGTCAAGGATCAAAGCCAGTCCAGGCACAAAAGGACTTGAGACTCTTATTATGAGAAGTGGGTATTGGCTCAAGGGTTGGGCAGTAGCCTTCAGCTGAAGAGCTGAGGGACAGTGCCCAGTCCAAGTTCAAGCCCCAGGACCCACAAAAAAAAAAAAAAAAAAGTCAAGATAGGTTGAATGGTGATCTCATTTGTGTCCTGGCTAATGATCTAGGATACTGTCATGCAAAACATATATTTTAAATTTTCTAGTCATCAATTTAAAAAGTTAATTCACCTAATATAGTCAAAACATCAAGAAATATCTAAAAGTTATTAGTGATATCTTTTGTGTGTATGCTAAAATTTTTAAGTCTGGGTGTGTCTGATACATCATATCTCAATTTAAACTTGCCAAATTTTAAGTACCAAGAGTCATCCATGATTAGTGAAAGAGAAAAGAGAAAGTTACCTAGTTGAGAAAACAGAACTTGCTCAGGCCACAGCCCCTCAAAATCTGGATCCCAGAGCAGAAAGGATAGGACCCTGATCATAATGTCTGGTGAATCCTTATTTAGTTGAAGTCATTGTAAACAGCTAAAGGAGTTGGTAGCTCCTTACTGATTTTTTTTTTTTTTTTTTTTTTTTTTGCCAGTCCTGGGCTTGAGCTCAGGGCCTGAGCACTGTCCTTGGACTTTCTCAAGGCTAGAGCTCTACCACTTGAGCCTCAGCACCACTTCCGGCTTTTTTCTATGTATGTGGTACCGAGGAATCAAACCCAGGTCTTCATGCATGCTAGGCAAGCACTTTAACCACTAGGCCAAACTCCCGGCCCCTCCTTACTGATCTTTTACACATTGGAAAGACCCTTACATCATCTGAGCTGAGTCATAGAGGTTTGGCATTAGACTGATGCCAAGGTTCCCAAATTGTGAGAATTAGTCCCAAGGATTCCCTCCAGTCACTTCTCTTTAGAGAACTCCGTAATTCAAGCAATATGACAATGTAGAATTAACTGTTAATGCTATAAAAGCTTCTTTTCACCCTTTACTGATTTAAAACAGGTTCCCTAGCTTGGAAGAAAAAGAATGCTGATCCAACTAGCCTTCAGACCTACTGTTGTCTGGTACCTTAGGATTTGTGAAATACATGTATTTCACTTACTAAGGTAGGACTAATGATGACTTTTTCATACCAAGAAACAAAAATTGTAGGGGGAAAAACTGCAATGTAGGCCTAAAATCTTCAGTAATAGTAGCAATCATTAGATTACTATAGATAATAGATAAAATAAGGCAGTTGGCAACAGAAGACCCTGCTCCACCTTGAATGGTTAATGAACTTGGGTAGGTCATATATTTGAACCTCTGCTGTACTACCAAGCATGTGTAGTCTTCATAAGGACAGTGAATCCAAGATGTGGACCCACTAATGCATATGCAATGCAAAGTCTTAATGAAAACTAAGGGTTTTGTACAGACATACTTGAATACTTAGGATTGAGTAAAAACACTGGTAGAAATGCATGCCTAGAGAGATAACTTAGACCTTTGGTTTGGTTTGGTTTTGGTGCCAGCTTGAGGACTTGAACTTAGGGCTTAGACACTGTCTCTGAGCTTTTTTTTTTTGTTTAAATAAGCTACTGCTCTATCACTTAAGCCACAAGTCCACTTCTGGCTTTTTTGGTGCTTAATTGGAAATAAGGGACTCATAGACTTTCCTGCCCAGGCTGAATTCAAACAGTGATCCTCAGATCCCTGCCTCCTAAGTAGCTAAGATTACAGTTGTGAACCACCATTACCCGGCTTAGACTGCTTTTTTTTTTTTTTTTTTTTTTGCCAGTCCTGGGCTTGAGCTCAGGGCCTGAGCACTGTCCTTGGACTTTCTCAAGGCTAAAGCTCTACCACTTGAGCCTCAGCACCACTTCCGGCTTTTTTCTATGTATGTGGTACCGAGGAATCGAACCCGGGTCTTCATGCATGCTAGGCAAGCACTTTAACCACTAGGCCAAACTCCCGGCCCCTTAGACTGCTTTTTAATACTATATGTGTATCGGCTTGTTATGCTACCAGGATTTTGAGTTTGGATTTTTTTGCTTTTTTTTTTCCCCCCAGCACCAGGGCTTGATTACTTGCCTGGCGCTCTACCATTTGGGCCATGCCTCTAGCCCTGCTTTATTGCTGTTTTTTGTACATGGAGTCTTGCATTTTTCTCCCCAAGCTGGCTTTTAATCATGATCTTCCAGTTCTCAACCTCCTGAATAGCTAGGATTACAGATGTGAACCCTAGCACCTGGCTGTAATTTGGGAAATTTTAATGTGAACAGGGAGGAAAAAACAAAAAGCAACCAGGACTCACTGAATTGTGTTTTCTAACATTTCCACTCTCATAGATCTCATGGGCCTGAATATCACCCAGTTTATACCTTCCTCCTAAGCTACCTAATTATGTACTTAACACTCCACTCAGACGTTTAATAGGTGCCCTAAATTTAGTAAATTTCAAATAGTTTTTATTTTTCTTCCTGGAACCGTCCCCACTAGTCATCTATCTCAGCAAATGGTACCGCCACCCACCCAGGCACTTAAGGCAGGCCCTGAAGTAATCCATTTCCTTTCCTTTCTCCCCAGATGAAGAGAGTTAGTTAGGTTCTGCCAGCTCTGCCTCTGAAATATACCCGGAATCTGTCTATTTCTGTCTTCACTGTTCAAGCCATCAACATCTCATCTCATTCACTGTTGCCTTTCTCCCTAGGCTAGCCACAATCCTTCAACAGAGTGACACTTGTATTTCCTAATTAAGCCACTCACTTAAAGTCCTCACACACACTGAAAGATTAAAAAAAAAATCCATGCCTGTACCAAGAAGTTCTTATAAACTGATAGCCCAGGCCCCATCCAGGAAGATTAGTGCACAGAGAAGCATAATTGATCCACACTGAAGCAATTCTGAGCTCAGAATAATGGCCTGCCATGGTGGCATGGCAAGTGTTCTTTTAATTTGTATATCGAAATTCCCCAAAACATTGTGGGCTGAATTCCAGGGGCCCTCACTACTTACTGATTTCCCCTGATGTGCCTTTCTTCTTTACTGGCTTGCTTTCTAGTCCCACAAGTGCCATTTCTAGGTTTGCTGTCCTTGTCCCATCACATTACATGCCATCATGTCGTTGTATGAATTCATTAATTACTACTTAAGCTGGCTTATTTATTTGTAAACAAATTAGTGTCTCTCCCAGAAGAACATAAATTCCACAAATGCAGGGAATTTGTCTAAGTTACAACCTAAAATACTGCCTGACACATAGTAAGCCTCAATAAATATGTTGAATGGATAAAGCTAGAAGTAGGAACCGAAATAAAAGCCAGAAATTTGCGGAACTGGATGAGTGGCTCATGTGGTAAGAGTGCTGTGAGAGAGGAGTCCTAGGTTTGAACAAAGAGCTAAAGAAACCTTTTCCTGCCATGTTACTCAGGCACATAAAATCTTTACCTATTCTGAACACACAGCAGTGAGGAGATTCATACAACAGCCTCTCCAGTGCATTGGGCCACCTCCACACTTAGCAGCTAATAACAATTCCTCATGGCACCACACAAGCAGAGTGGTGTCCATATGTCAGTGGGAGCTCATGGGCAACCCTGATTGCCTTCATGAGAAAGTGGAGGAAGAGGGTGATTCAGCAGCCGAGTGAGATCAAAGAGTCAGCAAGTACACGCCACCTCCCAGCTGCTCTCTGACCTCACCATTGCACTTGGCTGGCTCCCCATCTCCTAGCACTCAAAGCCTTTTCAGAGTGAATCTCTGCATTGGGCCATCCTTCATGAAAGCATTCCCAGGCTCTCAGAGGAGGAACTGAGCTCCATCTGGTAGCACCACCATTTTGCTTACAGCACACTAGCAACAGCAAGAACCACACCGGTAAGTCGATGGTGTGTTTGTTTTGTGAAATGTGGTTACATAATGTAGTGTCAGTCAAGCCAGGCAGGTCAGTTAACTACCATGTATAGGATATCTAGTGTGTGTCACTGTGTTAGGGCTTGGGATACACAGTTTCTAAGGCTTACAACTCTGTAAAATATCTATTTTACAGATGAGTACACTGAGGCTCAGAAGTGAAGGCACTTACTCAAGACAAAAAAAAAGCCCCCTATCTCCACTATCACCTTGCATCATTATTTAATATTGTATATTTGCAGAGTGATAGTATTTACCCACATCAGTTTTCAAGTCTCAGTTTGTCCCCAGAGAAGTAAAACAACTATTGAGACCTCCATTTCCATCAAATGACTTATCCAACGTCAATAGCAAATTAATTGCAAAAATATGATTAGATAGATGTATTAGATTAATTCCCAGTTATATCTTTGTATATTTTAATAATGAAATGAGGACATGTGAGAGGATCTTCCCAAAATAACTAACTTTATTTCAACTGTAATAGTCTAGCCCCTTCATTTTCTCCCTCTCATATGTATAGTTGATATTTACCAGGAAGCTACAATGGGAAAGATCCTGGAGGTTTTTTTTGTTTTTGTTTTTGTTTTTTGCCTGGCTTGAGCTCAGGGCCTGAGCAATGTCCTTGGACTTTCTCAAGGCTAGAGCTCTACCACTTGAGCCTCAGCACCACTTCCGGCTTTTTTCTATGTATGTGGTACCAAGGAATCGAACCCGGGTCTTCATGCATGCTAGGCAAGCACTTTAACCACTAGGCCAAACTCCCGGCCCGATCCTGGAGATTTTGAAAGATTAATAAAGTAGATCCTGGACTAAGGGATCTGAGCTTTGGTAAGGATTTCTAAGTTTCTGCACTACTACCAACTGGGCTGGATAATCCACGAGGACAAAAGAGGGGATTGTGTGCAGAATGTTTAACAGCATCTCTGGCCTCAACCAACACCCCACTGCTCTCCACTGTGTCAACCAAAACTAACTCCAGACACGCCAAATGTTTCTTGAGAACCACTGATCTAAATGTAAACAGCTAACTATAAGATAACATAATAACCAGGCCCTGGGCCGGGAGTTTGGCCTAGTGGTTAAAGTGCTTGCCTAGCATGCATGAAGACCCGGGTTCGATTCCTCGGTACCACATACATAGAAAAAAGCCAGAAGTGGTGCTGAGGCTCAAGTGGTAGAGCTCTAGCCTTGAGAAAGTCCAAGGACAGTGCTCAGGCCCTGAGCTCAAGCCCAGGACTGGCAAAAAAAAAAAACAAAACTAGGCCCTATGTCACATCTGTAATAATTCTAGCTACTCAGGAGGCTTGTGATTCAAAGCCATCCTGGACATGAAAAGCTGTGAGATTCTTATCTCCAATTATCCACCAGAAAACAGGAAATGGCTCTGTGATTCAAAGTGGTAGAGCCCTATCTTTGAGCTGAATTGCTCAGGGACAGCACCCAGGTCTAGTAGTCAAGCTCTACAACCCATAAAAACAACAACAACAACAAAAAGATAATAAAACCAATATGCTTGGGCAACATGCTGGGGCAAGGGGAGCTGGAGCAGCTATGAGAGGAGGATTAAGAAAGAGGACATAAAATTGGGAAATTTTGCCAAGTACTGGAGGAGAGAAAAATAATATGGGCTGAAGCAAAGTCTATTGGAGCTAAATTATACAGGACTTAGGACCTAGTTTATGACCCAATGGAGTATAGACTCCCAGTCAAAAGCATCTATCCAAGCCAGGCACCAGTGGCTCATTCCCATAGCCTTGCTAATCAGGTGGCTAAGACCTGGAGGATCATGGGGGGGGGGTTGTTGCTGTTTTGGTTTGTGGGTCATAGGGCTTGAACTCAGCCTAGGAGCTGTCCCTGAGCTCTTCAACTCAAGGTTACAGCCCTACCTCTGGGTCAGGGTGCTGCCCCTGAGCTCTTCAGCTAAAGGCTACCACTCTACCCTTCAGCCAAGCTCCACTTCCCTCTTTCTATTAATTGGAGATAAGAGTCTCAGGTTCTCTTGTGCCCAGGCTGGCTTTAAACCTTGATCCTCAGTTCTCAGCCCCCTGTATAGCTAGGATTACAGGTGTGAGCCACTGGCCTGGCTGAGAATCGTGTTTTGAAGTTAGCCTGGGCATAAAAATCTTTAAGACTCTGTCTCCAAATAAGGAACAAAAAGCTAGGGTGCAGGCATGCCTCAAGTAGTAGAACACCAGCTGAATAAGAAAGCCAAGGGAAAACTTGAGATCCAGAGTTCTAGCGCGCACACACACACACACACACACACACACACACACACACACACACAGAAATCCTCTGTGGGGAAAAAAGAAAAGGAGATGTTTCTAGACTGAGAAAGCTTCTCCGTTCCTCAACTGGGTAAAGACAGTTTGATCCTGAGATCTTAGACTCCTTAGTAACTAGGATTAGATTTGAGCCATCAGGGTCTAGAGGAAACAGCACTTCAAACAAGTGCTCCAGGCAGTTCTGCAGTGGCAGAAACCAATGCTTGAATCAATAAGGAAACTTCAAACTGTTTAATCTGCTAAAATAATAATGGAACTAGCATCATGGGTTTACCATGAAGATTAAACACTCATGCATAAGTGCTCAATCGCGTTTCACGTGTAAAAAGCACAAATAGTCTCATTCACAATAAAAAAAAATTACTAGGTCCTTCTTTAGTGTCAGCTACCATGGAGTGGTCTGCAGTGTCTCAGACAGGGCAGTAGTGACTCACACCTGTCATTCTAACTACTCTACAGTCTGAACTCTGAGCATTGATGTTTAAAGCCAGCCCTCACTGGAAGTCCATAGATTCTAATCTCCAGTTAGCCACCACAAAAAAAAAAAAAAGATGATGTAGCTGTGGCTCAAGTGGTAGAGTACCAGCCTTGAAAAAATAAAAACTTAAGGTTTATACATAATGGGGGACTCCTTTATACTATATCTACCTACGACCTAGAACCTCTTTTGCAATTCAGTAAAAAGATACTTATTATGTGCCTGGAAAGCAGGAGACGCAAGGCTGGGCCCACAGAAAATGTGGGCAGAGAGGGGAATCCTGTCTCTGCCATCCGTAGGATTATCACAGTAGTTCCTCAACTATTGGCTCTGAAGAGCTAGATAATTTCTAACGAATGAGCACTCTAGGGCGGAGCCGAGGAAGTGCAGGACGCGAGCCCCAACCCCGCACCCCGCCATCCCTCAGCCAGTGGAACGGGACTGGGGGCGGGGCCTGGCGACGGGGCGGGGCGACGGGGCGGGGCGGGGCCACGGGGGGCGTGGCGACGGGGCGTGGCCACCCTCGCGTAACTAGCTTCTGCTGTTGCGCCTGCGCGCGCCGACCAGCTCAAGGACCCGTATTTAAAGAGACAGGCGTTCCAGCCGTCGTGGGCTTGCCGGCCGCCTGTGGGGGCGCCTGGACGAGCGGCCCGAGCCCGAGTGCCACCGCCGGAGAGGCCGGGAAGGCAGGTGAGGAGCGGCTGGGCGCGGTGCGGCGGGGCGCGGCGAGGGGAGAGCGCCGCGCGGAGGGGGAGCCGGGCGCCCCCGAGCCGCCAGGCTCCTCCCCCGCGCCCGCCCGGGGGCGCCCCCTTCGTGACGTGGCGGACCCACGCGGGGAGGCCCGCGGCTGCCCTTGGACCCCCCAGGTAGCGCGGGGGAGGGGCCGCCCCCCCTCCCTCGGGAGGCCTCGGGGGGGGGGGGACGTGGGGGGGAGCGGCCTGGGCCCGCCCCTCGCGGCGGGGGGGGAGGTCGTCGTGGCCGTCGAGGGGCGGGGGGGGAGCCTGGCCCGGTTCGGCCTCGCGCGTCCACGTGGCCGCCCCCCCTCCGCCCTCCGCATGCGCAGTCGGCTCTCCGGGCCGGGATTCCCCCCTCCCCCCCGCCAGGCCCCGGCCCCGCCTCGGGCTCGCCGGCCCCGCCCCCCCAGCCCTCCGCATGCGCAGTCGGCTCTCCGGGCTCTCCGGGCCGGGATTCCCCCCTCCCCCCCCCGCCAGGCCCCGGCCCCGCCTCGGGCTCGCCGGCCCCGCCCCCCAGCCCTCCGCATGCGCAGTCGGCTCTCCGGGCCTGGATCCCCGCCCTCCCCGCCCCCCTCCCCGGGGGATCGTGGTCTCCCCAAGCTGGAATCTCCCGAGCTCAGCCCCCCCCCACACAGCAGGGTGCGGGCAGACGATACCAGTACGTTTAAAATCAGAATGTCCTCGAAGGATGCTTTTGAAATGGGAGCACAAAAAGGTGTGATCACCGGTTCCACCTGGGCCGACTCGCCCGTTCCTCTGGCTCTTGCCGCTCGGTGACTTCGTGTTCTCTGGTTCAGGCTGCTGGATTCAACAGGTTAATGGCACCCAGGGAGCCTCTGCTTAAAGGCTAACGACCTCACCGCTCGTTGAGCCTTTGGTGTCACACAGCCACCTGGCCTGGCTATTCCTCAAAACTGTAAAAGGAAGGAATCGAAGAACAGAGAGGTTAAGTCACCTAACCAAGTTGCACAGCCAGTGAGTGGCTAAGCTAGGGTTTGTATTCAGAGAAGACTGGGTCTCTGTTGAGTTGCCTCTCAAAGCAGGGCTTCTGTTCACATCGCAGACCTCTAGAGTGGTTTAATTGCTTGCCGAGAATGACACATGCAATACACTTAACTTCACGTTGGAGTGCAATGAGCATAATGTAATTTTTCTTGGTGATTAAAAAGAAACTTCAGGATCTTGTACTACTTAAAGGTCCTAAACAACTTGGTTATCTGGGCTCTTTTTGTGTGATTTACTCACTAGGTATATTTGTGTACATTAGGTCACTGTACACTGTTTTTGGAAACTGGATTTTCCTGCATTGGACCTATTCTTTCATCTAGGAGATGGATATTTTATGCCCTGGGGAGTATTTGAGTAGTCATCATAGAATGAATGAAATTCTGGCCTGTGAGAAACCTGAGACTTAGCTTCTGTCTTTTGTCCCACCCTTTTGTGCAGCTATATGACTTTGGCTTTCAAAATCCTCTTCCCACAAAACCTCCGTGCACTTGGCAGGAGAGAGCTGTGTCTGTTCCGAGAGCCATATTACTGGCTTGGCGTAAAACAGTTCAGCCAGTGGTCAGAAACTGCTCTGCTTCGCGGGTATTCCCTTCTCCAGAGAAGAAAGCCTGTTCAGTCATTCCAAGGAGGCCATTTGAGACCACGTGCCACCCGCCTTGTTTTCTTGCCAGGCTCGCATGTGGGACTCTGTAGTGGCCCCTGTGAGATGGCCGAGCAACGGTTCTGTGTGGACTATGCCAAGCGTGGCACAGCTGGCTGCAAAAAATGCAAGGAAAAGATTGTCAAGGGCATGTGCCGAATTGGCAAAGTAGTACCCAATCCCTTCTCCGAGTCTGGCGGTGATATGAAAGAGTGGTACCATATTAAATGCATATTTGAGAAACTGGAACGGGCTCGGGCCACCACAAAAAAAATCGAGGACCTCACAGAGCTGGAAGGCTGGGAAGAGCTGGAGGACAGCGAAAAGGAGCAGATAACCCAACACATTGCAGGTGGGGCAAACACCAATTTCTTCTCACTGCTGCATTTCTTCTCACTGCTGCAGATAGAAAAGGGGCTGAAGTGTTTTCTTTAAACTGTTTAGCTTTTGTAAGTTTTCAATTCACAGAAGAGTGACAAGAACAAAAGTAGTTCAAAGAACACTCATTCTCTTTATCCAGCAATCTATGAATAGTTCGTATAATCTGGGTTCCTGTGCTTTCTCTCCACATGTACACACACTCACTGGGTTTTTCCCCCCTGAACTGAGAGTAATTTTCATCCGTCATGGTCCTTTACATTTACAGAGTTCAGTGTGTGTATCTTAAAATATACTCTTGTGTGGCCATATTAGAGCTGTTGACTTCAGTGAAGTTTCCTCTTGGAAGCTGTGCAGTGACTCCAGTCTATAATGCGAGGGAAGATGAAGAGTGGCCATGGTTGGAGGACAGCTCATGCCTAAGTGTTTAGATGGCTGGACACAGTAGTGCACGTCTTTCCCCAGTGACACAGAGAAGCGCACATAGTAGGACTGCAGCCCAGTCAGCCTGGGCATAAAAGGAGAGCCGACCTTGAAAATAACCAAGGCAAGGGGCGTTATGGCTCATGCCTGTATCCTCCCTTCTCAGGAGGCTGAGATCTGAGGATGGCAGTTTGAAGCCAGCCAGGGCAAGAAAGCCCATGAGACACTTACCTGCAATTAAGCACCCCAAAATCAGTGGTGGAGGTATGTGTTTCATTCTAGAGTTTCCCCGTCCACCTTGCTCTGTATTGCCTTTTGGCATTAGTCCTTGTTAACTCTGGAACCCATCCCCTGCAGAGGAGAGTTAAACTGTCACATGACTCATGAGCAGTTGGAGTTTTTCCTGCCTGTGATATGCCCTAATCTGTTACTTGCTCTTCAGTTATGTATTAGGACCTGGATCCCCAAGTTTTACCTATCAAATTATGATTACTAATTTCTCCAAATTGTTATTTCTAGAGATAGCTAGATAAGGCAGAGGCTGTTGATGAAAATTTAAGTTACTGGTAGAGGTGAGTGTAACTTGATTTTTGGTCCTCAGACAGCCTTCTTTCCTCACTGCCCATTATCCTTTCATCCCTTACTCTGAGGAGCAGCCGGCCTTGGGGCAGCATTGTGCTAGATTTACCAGGCTAGGGACTGAGAAAAAAACGTTTGTAAACTTCCTTAGTGACCATTTACTGAAAGGGTATTTTTCCTCGTGGGGATCCTGCAGATCTGTCTTCAAAGGCAACAGGCACACCAAAGAAGAAAGCCGTAGTCCAGGCTAAGTTGACATCCACTGGCCAAGTGGCCTCCCCAGGAAAAGGCGTTGCAGCCACCACTAACACCAACCCCCGGAAATTCTCTGGCTTCTCAGGTAAGATGGGGTGGAGCACCTAAGTAATTGTTACCTCCTGTGGGGCTCTGTATTTACTAACCTCAGTAAATAGGCAGACAGTGATGGCTGATTCTCAACCTTCCGCCAAGGAGACATCGCCTTGTGTGCTTTCATCCCCGCTGCAGCAGGAAAATGTTGGTTAGGTCAAGACTTTTTGTCCACTTGTAATTTGGCTGGATCAAGCAGATTTTTACAACCTGCCCTTCCCTTCGTTATGCTTTGTAATGAGTGTGTTTGAAGAAATTGTCTCCCTGAACTTGCCTGAGTGGAGGTGAAAGTGTGGGAGAGAAAGTCCTGTCTTGCATGGGCTGTGGCCCTTCTTCTCTTCAGTTCCTGCAGCACATGTGCTCGGGTGGTTGGAGTGGGATCCGGGCAGACATGCAGCAGGAAGGAAGAGGAATGTGAGGCAGGGAATACAGGCTGTGCACTTCAGAATTACCAGCCTCTGAATTCAAACCACAGCTCCTAAAGGTGGAGTTATGTCTCCTATTTGTATGTTGTCAGGCTAGACCAACAGTATAGTGTTAAGTTTTCTCTTGTTTACCGCACACATATCTATAATCATACACACACACACACACGCAAGTATGGTATATGCTCCTTTTATATAGTTATGTTTTGTAGACAGAATTTCAGGAAACTTCCTAGAGCGTGTCTATGGACAAGAATTGAGAAGACCGGAATCATTTGTTGGTCTTGGGTATTGAAAATCATTGGTCTTACGTTGGGCTCATTTTATGAATGAGGAAGCCAATGTTGAGGTTCCTGGTGGAGTTAGTATTGCACTAATGCCTATTTGACACCAGTGCCTATGTTCTTTTACTACCTTCTGCTGATTGTTTTACTGTGTGAGTCATCTTGTGATTGACTCAGTTGAAGAAAATAACGGCTGGGCAGATCTCAGCCTCCTGAGTAGCTAGGATTACAGGTGTGAGCCACTGCGCCTGGCTGGTGAAAGTCCATGAGATTCTTATCTCCAGTTAACCACCAGAAAACTGGAAGTGTCTCCGTAGCTCTGTGTAGTAGAGCACTTTAGCCTTGAACTAAAGAGTTCAGGGACAGAGCCCAGGCCCAGAGTTCAAGCCCCACGACTGACCAAAAAAGAAGAAGAAGTTAGTAGTTTGGATCTGAAGTTGAAGAGTAGCGGCTTGGTGCCAACACTGAAGCTTAACAGCTTGAAGCCCAGAGCAAGTCTTCACCTGTCTGAATCAAATCTGTGGCTTCGTCTGTGAGTCACGATGGCACCATCTGCCTTACCTTCCCATCTCTCATGAAGACTGAGAAGAATTTTTATAATTCTATTCTGTTCTGATCCATTAATGACTTTGTTAATAAGTTTTTGATATTAGAGATTAAATTCTGGGCCTCAAGCTGCCAGGAAAATAGAATGCCAGTTGAGACATACCCCAGTCATTTTAATTGTAGCTTGTTTTTTAGGTAGGGTCTCATGCTTTAGCTTGGGTTATTCTCCCCATAGTCCTTGTAACTCCACCTCCTGAGTAGCTGGGATTACAGGTATGAAACATCATACCTTTTGAGAGATTCATACATTTTTGGGAGAGTCTCAGATAACTTTTGTTAGGGTTGACCTCAAACAACAATCCTCTTGTCTGTTTTCCTGAGTGGCAGTATTATAGGTGTGTGCTTATAATTACCCAGCAGTTTTTATTTCTAAACCCTGAGGGTTTGTTTGTATGTTGTCTAACAGACCAAAGAAAGCTCCATCCCCCCACCCCCCCCAAAAAAAAACAGGTGATAATAAGCTAAGAATGCTTCTGGAAGATCATTAGGCAGGTCTTTGGGTTGGAATTGGGAGGAGTTGAAAGAATTAACATATTCTTGTTCTTGTAACCTGGCTGAGATTTGTCCTCTAAGATCTGATTTAGACTCCAGGCAGGAGATGATGATAAGTTTATAATTTATAAGGCCCAGACAAGCTTGTATCAGCAGCCAGGTTGCAAATGGCTTTGCTTTTGCTTTGTAAATGTCCACAGAGAGGTGAGGAAATCACTGAAGTTATGCATAATTAGTTTTAGGCATCTGGAAAAACCCTGCTAATGTTATCTACCTTTTTATTTTGACTACAGAAAAGGAAAGCTTGGAGTGGGGAGGGGCAGGAATGTTGAGATTGTACCAGAGACACCTGACTTTGTTTGTGGCATCCCAGTCCTGGCTATGCCACCAAAGAGGTGCCTGACCCTGAAGGTCATCTGTTCTTATTCGTGGGCTTTCTCATCAAGAAGAGGACAGAACTTGATAGCTCTGATATCTGTGGTAGTACTACCACCTCATTTGGTTTCTTCTTTTCTCAGCACAGCCTTTCTGGGGTGGCCTTTAACATTGCTCTGAGATCCTACTAAGCACTTTTGACATCAAATGTTCCTCTGTTCCTGTACACACATAAACAGGTGTACTTCAGTCCGGTCTTCAAGCCATGATATTTAGGGAAATCACTTGACCTCCATTTCCTTTTTTTTGTGGGGGGAGGGGGGAGGGCAGAGCTAAGGACTGAACTCAGGGCCTGGTACTTAGCAGGCAAGTGCTCTTCCATTGAGCTGGATCCACATCCTCCATTCGCTTTCTTTGTTTTTGTCTTTGTGGCCTCTTTTTCTTTCTTTCTTTCTTTTTTAATGTCTTATAAAGGTGATGTGTAGAGTGCTTATAGTTATATAAGGCAAGTAAAGTGCGATTTTTTTTTTTTGCTGTTTTTTATTTAGTTATTATTGCTGTTGTTGGTAGTGGGGCTTGAACTCAGTGAGCTTTGGGGGTAGCATTCTACCATTTTGATTTTTGGTTTTGGTTTTGTTTTCCTGCTAGTTATGGGGCTTGAACTCAGGGCCTAGGTGGTTTCCCTGAGATTCTATGTGCTTAAGGCTAGAGCTCTACCACTGAGGCACAGTGCTACTTTCAGCTTTTTCTGAGAAGTTTATTGGAGATATGAGTCACAGACTTTCCTGCCCAGGTTGGCTTCAAACTGCGATCCTCAGATCCCAGCCTCCTGAGTAGCTAGGATTACAGGCGTGAACCACCAGCTCCCAGCAAGAGTACATCACCCCTTCCCATTCAGTTTTTGCAATCTGTCTCCATTCATACATTTTATAGTTCATTTCGACAGGACTCCATTTCTTTACCTGTATTGTGAATGCAGTGATATCAGTCCCAAGATAGAGTACATGCTAAGCACAACAGAATGTCAATTATTAGTTTTATTCCTTCCCAGAAAGGCAAAATAATCTCCATTTCTGTTTCCCAACAGCTAAGCCCAACAACTCTGAGCAAGCCCCCTCGAGCCCTGCCCCTAAGACAAGCCTGTCCGCAAGCAAATGTGACCCCAAGCATAAAGATTGTCTGTTAAGGGAGTTTCGCAAGTTGTGTGCTATGGTGGCCGACAATCCTAGCTACAACACAAAGACCCAGATCATCCAGGACTTCTTGCGGAAAGGCTCAGCAGGAGGTGAGGCCGGGAGCATCCGGGATGGATTGGGCTGGCTTCCAGGGCATATAAGCATTTACGTGGCTCCATGATTGCTTTAGTGCTCTTCTGTTGTCTGAATTGTTACGTTTGCACAGTGGGCCCTTGTAGGATTTGTCACCAGACCCCACAAATAATGTAGCCAATTCCACTTAGTACTTTGCGGTCTTTCTTTTTCCCTTAGCAGCCCAGAAGAAACTTCTCCACTAACCAGTACCCGTGTATACCCATATTTATAGTTCTTGTGAATCATGTGCACACAAGCAATAGACTAGCCCATCCCAATTTCTTTTTTTCTGTTTTGGGGGGCATCTGTGGTGGGGCTTGAACTCTGGGCCTGGGTGCTGTCCCTGAGCTCTTCAGCTCAAGAGTAGCGCTCTACCAGTGGAGCCACAGCACCACTTCCAGTTTTCCAGTGGTTAATTAGAGATAAGGGTCTCACAGGCCGCCATGCCTGGGCTGGCTCTGAACCTCGATCTTCAGATCTCAGTCTACTGAGTAGCTAAGATTACAGGTGTAAGCGCTACCAGTGCCCAAATCTCCCAGTTTCTTTTATTCATCTAACAACTTGTTTCTGAGCATCTGGAGTATGCTTATTTGTCACTGGAGATATGGCTCTGCCCAGAAAAGTTTGTCCATGGCCTCAATGTAAAGCAGACACATCAGCAACCACTGAAGTACCGAGTTGGGCAAGGTACTGTGGGAACATAAGCCATGACAGGTTGCTTTCAGTCTGTGCTTCCTCAGTTTGTGTCTTTACTTGCTCATTTCTCAAGGCTTCCCTTTTTTCTGTCTCCAGATGGCTTCCACGGAGATGTGTACCTAACAGTGAAGCTGTTGCTGCCTGGTGTCATTAAAAGTGTTTACAACTTGAATGATAAGCAGATTGTGAAGCTTTTCAGCCGCATTTTTAACTGCAACCCAGATGATATGGCACGGGATCTAGAACAGGTCAGAGGGAGGGTAGGACAGGCCACATTCCGGGTGAGGTTCTGCTAAACCAGGTACCTGCAGCCATTTAAAAAAAAAAAATAGTTTGGCCTAGTGGTAGAGTGCTTGCCTAGCATGCACAAAGACCTGGATTCGATTCCATGGTACCACATACATAGAAAAAAAAGCCAGGGGGCCAGGAGTTTGGCCTAGTGGTAGAGTGCTTGCCTAGCATGCACGAAGACCTGGGTTCGATTCCTCGGTACCACATACATAGAAAAAAAAAAGCTGGAAGTGGTGCTGAGGCTCAAGTAGTAGAGCTCTAGCCTTGAGAAAGTCCAAGGACAGTGCTCAGGCCCTGAGCTCAAGCCCAGGACTGGCAAAAAAGAAAAAGAAAAAGAAAAAAAAAGCCAGAACTGGTGCTGTGGCTCAAGCGGTAGAATTCTAGCCTTGAGAAAGCCCAAGGACAGTGTTCAGGCGCTGAGTTCAAGGCCCAGGACTGGCAAAAAAATAAAATAAAATTTAAAGAAAATAGCTATTACATACTGTTTTAGAAAACTAAAACTTGGCTGGGAGTTTGGCCTAGAGGTAAGACCCTGAGCTCAAGCCCAGGACTGGCAAAAAAGAAAACTAAAACTTATTTTGAGCAAATTTCTGATGGGGCAGGAGCTGAATATGAGTCTAAGCCATTAATAAATGTTGGAAGACTGAACTCATCACTCAGGAGTCACCTTTTTAAAGGATCTCTCTGGGGCCAAGAGCCTGGCCTAGTGGTAGAGTGCTTGCCTAGCATGCACAAAGCCCTGGGTTCAGTTCCTCCATACCATGGCTCATGTGATAGAGTGCTAGCTTTGAGACAGCCCAGAGATAGTGCCCAGGCCTTGGGTTCAAGCCCTGAGACTGGCAAAAAAAAAAAAAAAACAGTATTTAAGACTCCCTTTTCTTTTTTGGAGGTTCTCATTACTTGTCTCTAGTTCAAATTCCTAAGCAGGAATTATATTGGCTCAACCCTGGATTAGTTCCTTGTCTCTTTTCAGCCAAGGCAAGTGGCTAGATCCTATGTAGCTAGTCAGGTTTCTTCTAAGAGCTGGGATGGGAAAGAGTCCTAAGAAGTGGGGCAGGGCCAGGCGCAGTGGCTCATGTCTGCAATCCTAGCTACTCAGGAGGCTGAGATCTGAGGATCAAGGTTCAAAGCCAGCCTGGGCACAAAATGACCTGAGACTCTTATCTCCAGTTAACTTCCAGAAAATGGAAGTGGGGCTTGGCTCAAGGAGTAGGGTGGTAGCTTTGAGCTGAAGAGCTCAGGGACAGCACCCAAGCTGAGTTCAAGCCCCATGACCCATCAAAAAAAAAAAAAAGTAAGGCAGGTACATTGACTTATGATTGCAATCGCTTGATTCACCTTCAGTCCTGAGGTCTTAGGGGATACACTTAACTTTCCTGGGGTTGCAGAAGTGGAATTTTGGTTTTTGGAGACAGGGTGACGTGTCAGAGACGATCAGAGTCTTCTTTGAGCAGAGCAAGTCTTTTCCCCCAGCCTCCAAGAGCCTTCTCACCATCCAGGAAGTGGACGAATTCCTCTCGCTGCTCTCCAGGCTCACCAAGGAGGATGAGCAGCAGCAGGCCCTGCAGGACATTGCCGCCAGGTGCGGGAGCAGCTCCAGCCAGCCACACCTGTGGGGGTTGAGCCTGAGGAGTGGAATCACTTGGGAAGGAAGGTTGAGGTGCAGAGTTCTTCAGAGATCAGGTTGTCTCTGTGTCGTCCCTTTAGGTGCACAGGCAATGACCTCAAGTGTATTATCAGGTTGATCAAACACGATCTGAAGATGAACTCTGGTGCAAAACATGTGTAAGTACCACTCCTTGACAGCCCAAGCCATCTACTTCCCTTCTTCAGATAGAACTTGGGGTCCTCAATCTACTGTGTTATTTTCTGTAGTCATTTTCTCACATAGCTATTGAAAGTTTGGAATTGGTTTCGAGTATAGAGTGGGTCTCTTGCCTCTTCTACCCCCTCCTCTGCTGAGCCTATGTCCACATAGGCACTAGCTTTCAAAAGGCTTGAATTTTCTGAGAATTTTTTCCTCCCATGAAAGTCGTTTTGTTTTGTTTTATCTTTTGTTGGCCATGGAACTTGAATTCGGGGCCTGGTGCTGTCTCTGAACTCTTTTGCTGGTGGTTAATTGGGGATAAGAGTCTCAAAGACTGTCCAGTTTTGAACCTGGATCTTCAAACCTCAGCCTCCTGAATAGCTAGTTACAGGTGTGAAGCACCAGTGCCAGCTTCATGAAAGTCTTCAGCTAGGAAACCAAACGGCTCCCCTGGTTTCTCCTCGCTGAAGGATAGACTGCTATCCATAGCCGTAATATCAAATGTTTCCTTGATTCTGTCCCCGGGCAGGTTAGATGCCCTCGATCCCAATGCCTATGAAGCCTTCAAAGCCTCACGCAATCTGCAGGATGTGGTGGAGCGGGTCCTGCTCAATGAGCAGGAGGTGCAGAAGGAGCCAGGCCAGAGACGGGCCCTGAGTGTCCAGGCTTCACTGATGACACCTGTGCAGCCCATGTTGGTGAGAAAGAAGCACTTGCCTCTCCTGACCCTGCTGCCCACTCCTCTCCACGGGGCCTGTTCCTTGGGGAGATCTGAGAGAGGGTGAATGGGATTACTGAGCACTGACCGGGCTGAGGGGAGAGGAAGGGCTGTGCAGCGATTGCTACTTGGGGAGGTGAAGGCACTGGAAAAGAATGACCTAGTACAATGACTTGAACCCTATACAGTCATGCATGAGTTACTCAGCTTCTCTTGGTCTTTAGTTTTCTTTCTTTCTTTTTTTTTTTTTTGCCAGTCCTGGGCTTGGGCTCAGGGCCTGAACACTGTCCCTGGATTTTTCTCAAGGTTAGGGCTCTACCACTTGAACCACAGCACCACTTCTGGCTTTTTGCTATGTATGTGGTACCAAGGAATTGAACCCAGGTCTTTGTGCATGCTAGGCAAGCACTCTACCACTAGGCCAAACTCCCGGCCCCTCTTTAGTTTTCTTATGGGGATGGTTTGTTATCATGTCTGAACACAGAGGTGTGTTTGGAAACCCCTGAGGTTGTAGGACCTTCTCACAGCAACTAAGATAGCTCATAGTTGCCAGAGCCAGGCCTCCTACAACAGGGTGACTGAGGAAGGGAGAGGAAGCTTAAAGAATGAAAGTTCACTTGGACAGAAATAACTTAGGTCTCACCATTTCATGAGAAAGGGGATTTCCTTTCAACTATTGGTTTTCCTGTGTGATACAACCCACTGCATGTGCTACCATGCGTGCCTGAGGCCCTCGGGGTTTTCTGTTGCTGGATGGTGCTTTTTAGGGTTTTTGTCTCTTTGTTAGAGAATACTTGTTCTTCCTCAGCTATGCATTCGGGACAGGATAGAACAGTGAGCGGTGAACTGTTGATTCCAGAGGCAGACCCTTAGTTACCTGAAGAAGTGGCCTGACTGTGGAAGAGTTCTTACTGGAGTCTGTTCCATAGACTGTCATTCGGAAAATGGCATAGGTAGAGCTTTGTGTTTTAACACATGGGCCTTGAAGCCTATCTGCAAATCTTGTTTGTGTTAGGCAGTAGTATTCCTCCTGTGTAACCTTAAGGAAGTGCTTGACTTCTTGGACCTTCAGTTTTGTCATCCACAAAATGAAAACGTCGATACCATATAAGATACCACATCAAGGATGAAATGAGAAAGCCAAGTTTGTTGTACTCCTTTAATCCCAGAATTTGAGACTGACAAAGGAGGATCATAAGTTGGGAACAACCTAGGCTCATAGGAAGGCCCTGTCTTAAAACGACAACAGCAGCAAAAGGGGTGAAGTGGGATTATGTACGTGACGTGACAGCAGCAGCTAATTGTCAGGCTGGCACCCTTGCATCTGAATGCCCTGTCTTGCTCATCTCTGACTTTGGTCACCCTGCCAGCCTGTCCCCTGCCCTCATCATCTTACCTCACCAGAGCTCTTGTGCTGATAGATTTAATAACAAGCCAGAGTCCTTCAAGAGCCTCAGTTTTTGAGAAAAATTGAAGTCCTATCTCAGTGAAATTGTATTTGCTGTATAGAAATAGCACTCATCTTCCTCAAACAGCAAGCTCCTGACAGTCCTGATGATAATGATACAGAGAATTCATGGCCCCACCCTTTCCATCCCCTGAGCATAAACTATGGGTAATAAGTCCCAGGACCCAGTCCCGTCCTATCCGGTTCAGCTCCGGGCATCAGTAGCCTTCATTAAAAGCCTTCAACCCTAGGCCGGGGGTGTGGCCTAGTGGCAGGAGGCTGAGATCTGAGGATCAAGATTCAAAAGCCAGCCCAGCCAGAAAAGTTTGTGAGACTCTTATCTACGCCAAACTACCAAAAGAGCTAGAAGTGGAGCTATGGCTTAAATAGTAGAACACCAGCCTTGAGCAAAAGAAGCTCAGGGATAATAGCCAGGCCTGAGTTCAAGCCCTAAGACTGGCACTCACTCCACCCACCCCCCCAAAAATTTATCCTTTCTTTTCCTACCCCAAGGCTGAGGCCTGCAAGTCCATCGAGTATGCAATGAAGAAATGTCCCAATGGAATGTTCTCTGAGATCAAGTACGATGGGGAGCGAGTCCAGGTCCATAAGAATGGGGACCATTTCAGCTACTTCAGCCGCAGCCTCAAGCCTGTCCTGCCTCACAAGGTATTGTCCTGTCCACCAGCTCTGTCTTTCCCCTCTGTCACTAACTCACCAGTTCCATAGCCCATCCAGGTCTGGTTCACCATAGGGAATTTCTTTATTGTCCAATGGATGAGTTCATTTCTAGAATCCTCTGGTAAAGGGCTGCTCAGCAGGAGCATCTGGGAAGTGAGCTCCCTGACACTTGTCTCACCTCTCGCTATGCTGTCAGGACAGTGAGCTCATTTCATAAGACGCTGTGCAGACCTCTGCTATTTCCTTGTGCGTTCACTGGTCAACACATACCAAGTGCTGTATGCACTGTTGTACCTAGTTGGGCACATCACTAAAAAAGAAACGGATAGAAATTCTGGCTGTCAGGAAAGTTTTAGTGTGCTATAAATGTAATACCCTTGGGACATCTGGGGGCCCAATTCCTGCTGTACCCAGCAGAGATGAGAACCTCAGCTCTCAGTCCTTAGCTCCCAGAGCCACGCCGTGGAGGTCTCCTCAGGGGAAAGCAGCTGGAACATCTGCTTCCAGTTGTCTGTGAGTAAATGGAATTTTTGCCCTTTCTGCTCCCTTCTGTCCTCATTCTGACTCAGTTTGTCAGAGTCCCAGGGTCAGAGGGTGCACTGTCAAGGAAGCAGCCAGGTTCCAGCCTGGGTCCCGGGTGTTAAGGAGAGCTTGCAGTGGCCTCCTAGAGCTTTAGTGCTGGTACACTTGTTCTTGGGGCACTGTGAAATTGCTCGGGAGCTGTTCTGGTGAGATTGGCATTAGCTACCTTGGGTGACCCGGGAAGCCTCCTTAGCAAAGCTTTCCAGCATTTGCCCCTTGCCTTTCCCGTTGTGTTGATTCTTAAAAAGTTGGGTGGAGGCCGGGAGTGTAGCCTAGTGATAGACTGCTTACTTAGGATGCACGAAGCCCTGGGTTCGATTCCTTGGTACCACATACACAGAAAAGTCCAGAAGTGGTACTGTGGCTCAAGTTCAAGCCAGTCTGGGCACTAAAGATCATGAGACTCTTATCTCCAGTTAACCTTTAGAATACCAGAAGTAGCAACGTGGCTCAAGGGGTAGGGTGGTAGCCTTGAGCTAACGAACTCAGGAACAGCGCCTAGACCCAGAGTTCAAGCCCCATGACCAACAGAAAAAAAGGTTGGACGGGTGTGGTGTGGAGAGCTGTGGGATGGACCAGCAGGCCTTTCCCATCCTACTCCAAGCATCCTGAGCAGTGAGACCTGCTGTTCCTCCCAGGGGAGGGATTGGGCCACAGCTGGGCCATGGGGACCCACTGGTGGCCTTGTTTGGCAGTGGGACCTCTCTTGAGCAGTTGAGGATTATAGCTTCGTCTTGGAAAAATCCAATTGCAAGCAGCCTCTTTCTCTGAAGATAGCTGAGGATTCCAAGGTCTCCTTGGAGAAGGCCTTGCTTACATTGCCTGCCTGCTCCCAAGGCTTCATTTCTTTACTGTTTCATTTCTTTCCAGCAGTCTCACTTCTCCCTCCCGTATTTGTCAGCCTTCCTCTCCATAGCCTTTCCTACATGCTCAGTCTGTTTCTCCCTGTTCTCCCTCACTGCGCTTCTCCACGGCCCATAGGGAACCTGGCATGAGCTGACCTGGGGTCTGGAAAGTGTTCTGAAGCAGATAACCTTAGTCACCCTTTTATCCAGGGCACAGACAAGACGCACACAAGACATTTGTTCTGCACACGGCTCAATTCTGTGCGCTCTGCGGGGTCTCTCTTGATCTCCGTGGCTACTGGTTCTTCTGTCACCAGACCTGCCTTTTGTTTCCAGGTGGCCCACTTCAAGGACTACATCCCCTTGGCCTTTCCTGGGGGCCACAGCATGATCCTGGACTCGGAGGTGCTCCTCATTGACAACCAAACAGGCAAACCACTCCCCTTTGGGACTCTGGGAGTGCACAAGGTACCAGCTCAGGACATGTGTGTCAGTCTAGAACGGAAATAATGTACAAGTTTATGAACTTTTAAAACCTTCCTGAAGCTGTGAGGAACACATGGCACTGTGTTGGGTTTCTGTCACCATTGCAAAGCAATGAAACGGGTCTACCTTGAATTATGGTTCTGTAGGTTCTAGAACAAGATTAGAGGGGTTCATTGCTTTGGACCTCTAACAAGGCAACCCATCATGACTTACTTATAGGGCATATGGTGAAATTTCAAATGTCAAAACCAAAAACTTAAATTCCACACATACGTTACATAAGACTGATTGATATAGAGAAGCTTACTCTCAGCTCCTTATTGTTCCATCTGCTGTGTCCCTGTCCTTAACAAAAAGAAAATGGAACCTCAGCAGTTAGGTAGAAGTTAACACGCTTAAAGTGGTAAAGTGTGGGGCCGGGAGTTTGGCCTAGTGGTTAAAGTGCTTGCCTAGCATGCACGAAGACCCAGGTTCAATTCCTCAGTACCACATACATAGCAAAAAGCTGGAAGTGGTGCTGAGGCTCAAGTGGTAGAGCTCTAGCCTTGAGAAAGTCCAAGGACAGTGCTCAGGCCCTGAGCTCAAGCCCAGGACTGGGGAAAAAAAAAAAAAAAAAAGTGGTGAAGTGTAAATTTGAAAGGCAGTGCATTCTTTGGTGGAAGCTGGGAGTCAAGCCAGCTGACCCCAGGTCAGCTCATGCAGAGCATGGCACTGAGCCATGACGGCCTCCTAGGAACCTCTCATGCCCAGAGTCTACCACGTAGCAGGCATTACCTGCTGAGTGCCCTTGTGGCCCAGATCACCTCCCATCCCGCCTCCTGTCATAGACTGGAATTCCCGCTTTCTCATGCACTCTGACTGGTCCCTGTCTACTCCCTGCCCCGTTTTCTTTACAGAAAGCTGCCTTCCAAGATGCCAATGTCTGCCTGTTTGTTTTTGACTGTATCTATTTTAATGATGTCAGCTTGATGGACAGGTGAGTTGCATAGCAGGGGGGCAGGGCAGGGCTGGGGATTGAACTCGTGTACCAAGCACACAGTCTGTCTTATCCTGCCCCTGCCTCCCTGCATCTTTAAGCCAAGGAACTTGTTTAAGTTTTCTAGATGGTGAGTGTAGCTGGTCACATTTGGGAAAGAGGAAGGGGAGGAGCAGACATTTGTGCCTTTGTGTCCATGGGCCTGGCCCAGGTTCTGCTGCTGCACGTCTCTCCCCATTCATCGAGAGGAAGAGCTTTCATCTTAGCGCCAGCAACGTCTGGTAAAGCACAACAGACTACTGAAGACAGCTGGCTTGTGAGCAAAGTAGGGTTTTTCTTTTTCTTTTTTCTTTAGTAACACTGTGGGAACTAAAGCAAATGCTTTTTTTGGTGAAGGTTTTGACTTCAGAGTAGGCAACTACAGAAAGCTGCTGCTTGTAGTGCCATCTTGGAAGAAAGCTGGCAGTCTTCAGTGAGTTACTTCCGAAGGTTTGACTCAAGCAGCCAGTATTGGCCATTTCCCCACCTAGACATGTCTCCCTCCCCCACCTCTACAGCTGTCACATCCTTGATGGTGGGAGTAGACAAAGGATAGATAGGGCTGAAGATGGGGTTCGCTCTTGGGACCCTCTCTGCCTGCTGCTGAAAACTAGCCAGCCTTGGGGTTTTGGTAGACTTAGAGCAAGACAAGAACCCACAGTGGGACTAACGGCCCGTTCTCGCTTGACGTAGTAAAGCATAGCTGTGAACTGACTACGCCACAGCTCAGGGCCGTCACCAGCGCGAGGAAGCAGTGCTGTCACAGGGGAGCTTAGTCCATGCAGACCTCCTGAAGCAGCACTTTGCTCATTGCTCCCCCACACCTGGAGAACTCCCGGTGGGGACGGGCGTCCTTTCCTCCCCTCTCCTCTCCACGCAGGCCTCTCTGTGAACGGCGGAACTTTCTTCACGACAACATGGTTGAAATTCCTAACCGGATCATGTTCTCAGAAATGAAGCGAGTCACGGTGAGTGAAGACCCCACCCCTCGGGCTAAGGTGGAGACTAGCAACTCTCCCGAGGGTTGAGCTGTGTGTGCCTTTCATTTATCAACAACACAAGTGTTGTTATCTGTCCTGTCTTAAAGCTACAGCAGCAGCTGTCTTTACCAAAGCTCCTGGTTTTTGGTTTTGTTTTCTAGTCGTGGGGCTTGAACTCTGGCCTGGGTGTTGTCTCTGAGCTCTTCAGCTCAAGGCTGCCACCCTACCTCTTGAGCCACAGTGCCCATGTTGGCGGTTAATTGGAGATAAGAGTCTCATGGACTTTAGTGCCCAGACTGGCTTTGAACTGAGATCCTCAGATCTCCTGAGTAGCTAGGATTACAGGCGTGCGCCACTGCACCCTGGCTAAAGCTCTTTTTTTTTAATGGGCACTTCTCTAGTGTGCTAGCCACCTTCTCTGTGTTCCTATCAGCCTCAAAATCTTTCCTGTTACCCCTCAGAAAGCCTCTGACTTGGTCGACATGATCAACCGGGTGATCCGAGAGGGGCTGGAAGGGCTAGTGCTGAAGGATGTGAAGGTAAGATGGTCTTTGTCCCGTGCCGTTCCTGTCCTGGCCAGAAGGTGGCAGTGACATCTGTGGTGGTTGGGGAGAGAGCCTTTCTAGGGCTGGACCAGGAATGTCCTGAATGAGGATGTCTTGGGGGTCTAGTGCACGGCAGTCAAGATGCAAGCCCCACCCCATGGAGTGTGTGCTCTAGTT
Source organism: Megascapheus bottae (assembly GCF_031878675.1). Taxonomy (NCBI): domain Eukaryota; kingdom Metazoa; phylum Chordata; class Mammalia; order Rodentia; family Geomyidae; genus Megascapheus; species Megascapheus bottae. The sequence goes on along the minus strand of NC_143525.1, from coordinate 46,215,904 downwards.
TGGCCTCTCTTGCATTCCTCAGGGCACTTACGAGCCCGGAAAGCGGCACTGGCTGAAAGTGAAGAAAGACTATTTGAATGAGGGGGCCATGGCTGACACAGCTGACCTAGTGGTTCTTGGAGCCTTCTACGGGCAGGGGAGCAAAGGTTAGTGGCATCTGTCCCTGCAGTGGTACTCCAGAAGGCAGATGTGAAAACAGGCTGGCCTTCCTGCTGGCTTGATGCCAGCATAGAGTCGTGACTTCCTAGGCCCTAGGTCCAAGTTACATAAGGCAGAGCCATCTGGAAACAGGAATGGAGAAGGTAGGCCCGAATGCCTGGTGCCGTCCTGAAGCTGAACGAGGAAGTGTTCCCAAGCTTTCCCCTTGGTAGAATTTCCTGACTAGAGAGGAGGTGCTGGCCCTGAGGGACTAGTGGTTTCAAGTAAGCAGCTATGTTCCAGGCACTGTCAGAATCACACAGGAAGTGTAGCTCAGTGGCAGGGCGCTCGCCTGCCTGGCTTGTGCACAAACGTAGGCCCAGTCCTAGCACAGCAAGCCAAACCAAAGGACCACAGCTACTGAAGAGGTAGACGCCAGAGCTGAACCCAGACCCTTTCCTCTGGCTGCACGTGACTGCTGTCCCCTCCCAGGTGGCATGATGTCCATCTTCCTCATGGGCTGCTATGACCCTAGCAGCCAGAAGTGGTGCACTGTCACCAAGTGCTCGGGAGGCCATGACGACGCCACCCTTGCCCGCCTGCAGAAGGAGCTGGACATGGTGAAGATCAGCAAGGTGAGACGGTCCTGTCATCCGCAGCTTCACCGCCTAGGTGACTGCAGACACTTGTCGTCCTGGAAGGGAGAGGTCTGTTGGCTGTGGGAGCAGGACTGGACCTCTGAGTCTCAGTTCCCGCCTGTGGACAGTGGTCTGCACGCCCACAGAGTAGGCGATAGCAACTCTGAGCAGGGGGATCATACTAGGGGAAGGTCAGCCTTCTTAGTCGGGTAACATGTCACAATCCCACTGCCAAAAGAAGAGGTTTGGGGGCCGGGAGTTTGGCCTAGTGGTAGAGTGCTTGCCTAGCATGCAGGAAGACCCAGGTTCAATTCCTTGGTACCACATACATAGAAAAAGGCAGAAGTGGTGCTATGGTTCGAGTGGTAGAGCTCTAGCCTTGAGAAAGTCCAAGGATATTGCCTACGCCCTGAGTTTAGGACTCATGACTGGCAAAAAAAAAAAAAAAAAAGGTTTGACCACCTCCAAAAAAGTGTCTTCTCTAGGATCCTAGCAAAATACCCAGCTGGCTGAAGATCAACAAGATCTACTATCCTGACTTCATCGTTCCGGACCCAAAGGTATCACCCTACAGCCTGGGCTTCCGGGATTCGTTGGCAAGTTTTAGTATACCACAGAAAAGTTAGCCTGACTTCATGGAACGTCCACCCAGGGCGTGTGGGGAGGAGGGCTTGGGTAAGTCAGCCACGTGGCATGCTTCAGGCTGATGATCCGGCACTGAGGAATCCCTAGTAGATTGTACCCATTCTTGTGTCACAGAAGGCCTGCGCCTGCAGGGACTGGCCACCGAGCTACGATGAGAGCCTCCAGGCCAAAGCTGCTGTGCATTAACCTGCTTTTGATTCCAGCTGGTGGGCAGTGTTTTCTTCTTAGCCGGAGATGACCTGCCTGCCTTACTCCTGACAGAAAGCCGCCGTGTGGGAGATCACAGGGGCAGAATTCTCCAAATCCGAGGCTCACACCGCAGATGGAATCTCCATCCGATTCCCTCGCTGCACCCGGATCCGGGATGACAAGGACTGGAAGTCTGCCACTAACCTCCCCCAACTCAAGGTTGGAGCCAGCACTTAGGATGCATGTGTGTCTTCCACCACAGTGCCCTAGCCCTGCGCCCCTGGCTTCCTTCCCCTATCCCACTGTGACAGCAAGGAAGAGGGGACCAAATGGGTGTTGGGTCAGAGGCTGTGGCAAAAGGCGTTCTCCGACCAGCTTGTGTTTATCAGTCCCCAGGCAAGCCGTACTTACAGCACAGGATGCCTTCTTCTAAGGGATTGCCCTCATAAGAACCGAGGGCCAGTTAGGCATGCTGGCATATACCTACAACAACCATCAGAGGCCTGAGACAGGAGAATCTCAAGTTCAAGACCATCCTAGGTTATACAATGAGATATGTGCCATGGTCCAAACCTGTAATCCTAGCCATTGTGATCAAGGGGTCATAGTTTGAGAAAAAGCCCAAGCAGAATACAGATGTTGAAGCTTCAGCTGGGTCAGTGGTTGGACACAGTGCATGTGCCTGTTCTTATACCAAAGCAGAGGACAAATAGGATTGCTGGCCAGGCTGGCCTGGGCATGAATTGGGATACTACCTCAAAAATAACCAATACATAGAGAGATTGGCAGAGTGGCTTAAGTGGCAGAGCACCTATCCAGCAAGCTAGGCTTGAGCTCAAACCCCAGTTCCACAAAACGATAACCCTGGGGTCCAGAGATGACTGCCTTCTGATTACTCAAGTTAACAGAGTCTTTCGCCAAGGAAGTCAACTCCATTTTTCCCTGGTCTTTTTCTCACTTGTTTGGTGCCAGAGCTAGAACTCAGGGCCTGGACGCTACCCTTAGCTTCTGTGCTCAAGGCTAGCTAACACTCTACCACTTGAGCCATAGTTTCTACTTCCAGTGTTTTTCTGCCTGGCTGCCCTTGAAACCTAATCCCCAGATCTCAGCCTCCTGAGCAGCTAGGATTATAGGATCATGGGTATGAGCCCAGCGTCTTTCTTATGCTTTGTTCCCCAACTACATGTGTCTAAAGCAGAGCCTCCCACGTTGCGAGGGCAGCGTCTGGGAAGGGAATGATAGCGTATCCAACCTTCTCTTTTTAGGAACTGTACCAGCTCTCCAAAGAGAGGGCAGACTTCACCATTGTGGCTGGAGATGAGGGGAGCTCCACTACAGGAGGCAGCAGTGGTGAGAATGAGGTTACTTCAGGGTCTGCTGCATCCCGCAGGACTCCCAAAGGCTCCCCCAAAAAGCCCTCTGCCAGTGCCAGGAAGGCTGAAGAGACGCTGAATAATCCCCGCAACAAAAATGGTAAGCGGGCAGTATAGAGTGGGAGGTGGAGGCAAGAGCAGGACCTTGTCTCGCATTCCAGCTTTGAGATCATGTGATCATGCCTGGTGGCCACACCACGGCACTTCTGCAAGGTCATAGCCTTTCCTCTCAGGACGCTCACAGTAAGCACGGCCCTTCCTCTGCCCCTGACTTCCGGAACCCTCATCAGCAATCCTTACCCTCTAGTTATCCTACACTCTCTCCTGCAGGAAATAGGCCCACTACAAAGCCTCTGCCTGTGAACGTGGGAGCAAATCCATCCCTAAAGTCTTCTCCAGTGAAAGTCGGGGAGAAGAGGAAAGCTACTGATGAGGCCCCGTGCCAAACAAAGGTGAAGGTAAGAGCAGAAGCACCGGGCAGGCCAGGGCTCGGGGACACTGGCTAGAGTGCTTCCTTCCTACAACTACTCCCCTGATGCAGGCAAGCAGGCCAGCAGTGCCGCTCCTCCAGCCTGTGCCTTCTTGTTGCCTTGCAGAGGCGCCCAGCCAGCCAGCAGCGAGGAAGGAGATAGAGCCTGGCCTAACAGGAGAGGCTTGGGGGTCCACCCAGCTGCCAGCCCCGAGTCACAGTATACATAAAGCGGAGAAAGCCCAGTCTGGGTGTGGGGTACAGCAGTGTGAAACTCAGAGTGGGAGCCAGCAGTCCAGCAAGGAGAGGTAGCACATGCTAGTGTGGCGACTCAGGGGCCTTTTTTCTACGTCTTGTCATCCTTTGATTTAGCAAGTGAGCACCTACTGAAGCCAAGAACTAAGTTAAATACGAGCTCTCCGAGGGAGCTGCTAGCCTGTAAGGCAGATGGGAGTAAATGTCACTGCACGGGGATGGCACCCTCACACTCCACACCCCTGCTTAAGACTAGCAGAGCAGTGGGATGGCTCGGGGCTGTGATCCCAGCTCCCAGCAGACCAGTGGGAACTTTTCCCACTTCTCTTCCCCTCCTGAAGTCCTTGAACCCATCCCCAGCGATGAGCCGGACACCCAGTCCCTTAGTCCAGCTAGCCATGAGGAATGTATTTCTTGTCTTCAGGGATGGCAGAGTCAGGGTCACTGGGTCTCACTGGCTAGCTCTTAAAGACATGTCCTTTCCCAGGTCCAGGCCCAAATGTTGGGGTTCATCCTCTCCTTTTCTGCTAAACAGGAATGGAGGAGGGGATCAGTCCCTGAGCTACTGGAGAAAGGTGCCTTTTCTCCAGTAAAAGCCGCCACGTCCGAGCCCCTAAGCATCCTCCTTTCTGATCTTCTTTCCTGTGCTCCTGTGGGGAAGTCGCCGCACTGCCCCCACCTGGACCCCTCTGCGTTCACAGGTGCTGCTGGATGTCTTCACTGGGGTGCGGCTCTATCTGCCACCCTCCACACCAGACTTCAGCCGTCTCCGGCGCTACTTTGTGGCATTCGACGGGGACCTGGTGCAGGAGTTTGACATAGCCTCTGCCACACATGTGCTGGGTAGCGGGGACAAGAACTGCCAAGCCCAGGTGGTCTCCCCCGAGTGGATTTGGGCTTGTATCCGGAAACGGAGGCTGGTAGCTCCCTGCTAGGACCGTGCTCTTCCGAGTCTCAGGCCTCTCTGTCATCCCCTCGGCAGCACGAGGCTCAGGCTGGCGCAGGGAGGAGTTGAGGAGAGGTAGGCTTTCCTCAGTGCATCTCCCAAACCCGCCAGCGCCTCATGGTCTCTTCTGGACCAGGAATTCGTTGTCGGGGGCACCCCCAGTGCTGGTTTAAGGTCATCTTTCAGGTCTGGGAGGTGCTTTGGGCTCATGCATACCAGGCTGGTGCCGCTCGCTCTTAAGCTCACAGGACCTGTCTTTTCCCTGCCAGTTTCCCCAGGGAAACTGAGCAGAGTGCTCTGTTGCTTATCTGTTCCTTTCCACTTCCAGATGCATTTTTAAAACTGTATTTAAAAGATGGCCCTTACAAATGGTTCAATCTGACAGAACTTGTAATTAGCCTGGCCCTTTTGCCAGAATGAACCCTCATCTGAAATGAACAAAATGAACTTTGAAGACTTTGTTCTCCATGCTATCCAGAACAGGGGAGGGTTCCAGAAGGAAAGGAGGAACTGGCATGGGGTTGGAAATGGCGGCCTGTGTGGAGGGAATGCTGGAAACAAGACTGGCACTGCCTTGAGTACATCCATGCCTGACAATGGCGCCACGCCTGCTCTCCTATGCCAGTGATGGCGGAGACATCTGTGAGTAGCGTTTGTCTACACAGGCTGTCTTTTGTTCTTCACATGTTTTTGCAGGAGTGTCCTTAAGTCCACACCATTTAGCAAAAAGCCACCAATGGCTGTCAAGCCATTGGTGCTCCATATCTAGCACCCCTGAGGAGCTAGTTCAGATTTGAACTGAGTTTCAAGTAGTCACTCGTCAACAGTGACCACTGTATGTGTTGCCAGACCATTTCAAGTCAGGTCTGAAACGTAAGCTAACCTTAGGGGCACACTGCCTTCCGCCTGAGCGCCAGGCCCTACCCCTCACCCCTCCCGCAGTATGCAGGCAGAAGCACTGCTCCTCAATCAGTGTGGCCATGTGGGACCTCACATGCTAAAGCCTCAGCCATGCTGTACACTCACTAGGCTCGGAATGACTTCATGACGCAGGTTGTGCCGACTCTTGAGGATCCCAACAAATCTGTAGGCTTGTTTGCCAGTCCCTAGGGAGACTCCACCCCTTTATCACTGGAGTGGGCCACCCTCAGCTGATCTGCTTAAGGAAGCTGCTTGCCAGTCAGCTTGGAGAATGGGCCTAAGACATTCTTAGTCTATTGTCTGCAGCAGCAAAGGCTCCTTCACACAGCGGCCTATACAGATTGCTATTCCCCCCCACACACATCAAGCCCCCCAGGCCAGGCAGCTGGGCACCTGTCCTCCAGCTCGCTAGCCTAGACCCAGCCCCCCATCATTCCCACTTGTTCACATTCATTCTTCCAGTCAACAGGTCCCTCTAGCTGCAGGCCATCCCAGTTAGAAAGCTCTGCTCCTTGGCCTGCCTCTGCCTCACTCTGCATTCCAACTCATGTTGTCAACAGGTTTTCACATTTTATAGTCTGAACCATCTCTGTGTGTACATTTGGGGGGGGGGGCGCATTCATGTGTTTCTGCGCAAACCTCAGCAAAATCCCTCCCAGAAGGCCCAGAGCTCTCATGCTGCTGACTCACAGCAGACTAAGGGCAGTGCGGTAACTCTGCCTTTTCTGTCGCAGACAGCTTCCCATGTCCTCTTGTTCTCCCCGGGGCACCTGGAAGGGGATACAGGCCCGTGCATACAGCAGTCTCTGAGGCTAAGCCACAATGCAGCTGTATCCACCACATACCTTCCAGGGTAACCGGAGAGTAACCTGAGAACTGACTAAACTAGCTACCCATGGTACTTTCTTCTACTTGCATATACTCAAACTGTAAATACCTGAATTCACTTGGTGCTTCTTCTAATGTGATCTCATGGCTCGTGTTCTTACTGGCTCCCTTTTGCAAGCCCTTGGCCTAGTCACAAAACGAGCAGGGATAGCTTGACCAAGCCGCAAGACTGGCCCAACCACCTCCAATCTCAAGAACATACCTTAATGCCCACAGCCTTAGAGTTGTCAATAAACTATCAGACCTCTGGTATCCTCACACCAGGTCAAACAATTATCTGTACTGAAACTTTATTACAAAATTATAAAGCAGAGCTTTGTAACAAAAAAATACACATTTGGGGTTGCTTTAACACCCAATTAAGTCTGAGAATCTTATATAAGCCACTTGAAGTAACATTCACATCCAAAAGATTTCAAACTTATACAACATATATTATACACTATTTCCTGTACGGCTTATTTTTAGTTTGGATCCATCCATTCCAATGTATTATGAATCAGCTGTCCCAAGTCCTTTAAAACAAGTCTCGACTGAAATCTCAGAGTAATCACAGGAAAAGCCACAGAATAATTGGAAGAATTAGGTGCAATTAAGACCAAGGATCGATGAGAGACAGGAGAGGATTTAAGGATTAAAAAAAAAAAATCAGATTTTTCTAACTGGGTTAGACTAACTGGGATCTTAGAACTCCCAATTTTTATTCGGAGTAATAACCATACTCCCCCCCCCACACACACACACACAAATGAGGTGGTTTGACACCTTTTTCCCAAATGGGAACCTAAAGCTGAGCCTTAAAAAGGCAAATTCTTTAAATGAATAAACATCAGTTCTAATTCTTACCAAGGTAACTAACCAGCACGCAGCAGACTGTTTTCAGCTCTCATCTAGCAGGAGAGGCCTCAGTGGAGAAAAGTTGTAAGCAAGGCGAGATGAAGCATCTGCCTTGAAGTTATTGCTAGGTCTTGAGCTGCACATACATAGCCCTGCTTCACAGTGTACTGAGGAATAGCTGAGCGCATAGTTCTTGGCTAAATGGGAGGCACTGTAAACTAGAGTACTTAACTGTCCAGCAGAAGAGCTAAAGGTGGAGTCTTCAGAGGGAATGTGATTCCCCAGTACCTCCCAAGACTGCTGCCCAGAATTCGATCCTCCAGACTTGCTGTTAAATGTTGAGGTAAGTGGAGTAGGGTTCAGCTCACAACTGTCCCTAAAGCTGTTTGGGGCTTCATGATGGAGCAAAAGCCTAAGCATTTTAGTAGACCTCCTGAGAGAGTTCCCTCTGCCTCCTAGAATGCGGATAGGCTCTTCTACACTCAGCTGCAGTGTATGGGAGAGGTAGGGGTCCGCCAAAGCCTGCTCTAGTGTTAAGTCATCCTGAATGGGAGTAAACAGCTTTCCCGGTAGTATGTCTTTTGTGCTTTGCTGAGCCTTCTAAGTCTGGTTAGAGAAAAGCAAAGTTCTGTGCTCCAGTTCCTGCCTAGTGTGAAACCAATGTTTTGCCTACTGGAAAAGGAGGCTTCAAAGGCAAAAAACAAGCAGCAAGCCACTGCTTCTACCCACTGCTTCCTTTCCGTGTAACCCTAAATTACAGATGGGGCAAAAATCAGCTCCAAAAGCAGGACCAGAGATCACGTACCTATCCCTGGCTTGCGGAGGCTGGACTTCCTGGCAGTTGGGGGCCCAGTGCATCGGTTCCCAAGAGAGGGGCAGGAGATGGATGGCTCCCAGCACCAGCACTGGAGGGAGGCTTTCCTCTAGCACTTGTGTCTCATTTCCATCACTATTAAATTGACTCATCCAAATTCCTCATTTCCATCACTATTAAATTGACTCATCCAAATTCTGTCCTGAGAACCACTGGTAAGTTAACATTTTGGGTCCAAAGAAACAAGTGGATTTTAAACATGGTAGCAAGAGACTCTAAATGTATATTAAAGCACAGCGACCAGACATGGAAATCCAAGGTCTGGAAGGGAACCATCTCTAGCAAGACTTCTGACTGGTGAGCCAGGCAGGTATGCCTAGAGCTAGCAGTGCACAGGGGGAAGCATGCCTAGATTCTCAAGGAAGAGAGGGAAACATGGTCCAAGCTCTGGAATGTCTTCTGTTGGTGGGTCACTGAAATGTCAGTCTCTTTCCCAGGACATCTCTACCAGTTCCCTTTGACCCAGGGCTCTGCCAATCAGAAGCTGTGCCCCCAGGGCAGGATAGGTATGCCCAGAGGTAACATGGCATCTTTGCTTTCCCTATCCTTGGGAGCACTGCAGAATTTCTTCTGATAGTCTGCCTCTACACAAGCTGACCACCCTGAACCCAGACTCCCTGGGCTATATCCCGTAAGGCACTGAAGAAGCTGACAGGAGCCCTCAGGACCGGAAGACATGCACCGCTCGGATCACATACTGCCGGCAGATGGGACATTCGTTCATGCGCTTGCCACACTTGGTGCAGGTCACCATGTGGCCGCACTCCAGGAGAACACAGTCAATAGGGGAGTCCATGCAGATCTTACACAGGTTCTCCTCCAGGCCAGGTGGCACTGCTGCTCCTGCACAAATAGGGCAGAAAGGGACAGAGAACTGTCAGTGTACAGGGCAAAGTGTGGGAAAGAATAAGCCTCCAAGCCCATACACACACCCCAAAAACAGAGCTCTTCAAGAAAACTCCCACAAGTGAGTAACGCTCCAGTTGCTTCTATAATCCATACCTCCCGAGAAGGGCTCTGATTTAAAGAATACACCATTTGCAGATCAGACACATCCCAGAACTAAAGCGACATTCTCAAAGCTGAAACGTCATTTTCAGACAATTGAGGCTGTAATATAGTGAGTGAGAGGTACTTGAGGGACTCATTATCCCCTGAGGCAAAACATGCAGAAAAGATAAAAGTGATTCAAAAAAGTTTATATTAACAATCACAGGGCTTATCTATAAACTTAGTATAATACAGCCCAGGAACCAGAAGGCTGTCCCATCATCACAGTCTCCTCAAGAGAGGAGCACGGATGAGAGGCTGCTTCTACACAGGCCTTTAGTCAATTGTCCCTAACGCTTAGCACATGGCATTATAATTTTGGCTTGCCTGCGTATCTTCCCCAGTAGACTAAGAGCTTCTTAATTCATCATATTCAGTTGTTTCCACAATCATATGCCTAGCATGTTATATGCTCTGAAGTCAGATATTCATCTTTGAATCCTCATAACACTGGTCTAAAATGTCTGATAATGCTCTCTCAAAGAAATAACAGCATTTACTGAATGCCTAGCTTTTACCAGGCAGGTTCTCAAAGCTGTGTATATTATTAATTCACTGAGTTCTCCTAGGACCTGGGAGGTGGCCTTATTAACTCATTTGTGCTTATTTCCTAAATGAGGCAAGGGGCTAAAGAGTTCAGTGGCTTGCCCAGGGGCACCCAGCTGCTGACATAGCCTTGGTAGAGATTATCAAGATGGTATTGAATGCCCTGTGCACATATGAAGACTTCCCGTAAAGAATTGTTCCCTGGCTTGTGCCAGTTGTGGGATACACTGGTGCAGACAGTATCTTAGCTCTACCACCCAGGGAAAAGTTCAATAGACCAGCTATCAAGTGTCTCAAAATGCAGCCTAAACCAGACAGCCCTAGAACAGAACTGATTATACAGCAGTCTCCTCTACCAACTGGCATTCCCCTAGTCTGTCACGCCCAGGCTTTCTCTTCCTCTTTTTCTGAACTAGTCAGAAAGTAAAGAAACACACCCCTCCTACCACCTCCCAGATGGTAAGCCGGCTGTAGAGGAGAAACAAAAGTACTAATCTCCTTTGTGACTATAACAGGGAAGGTGACTTGAACGATACAGAGATTAAGATAAACTGGAACAATGGACAGAATTGCAGTTACTTATCAAGGGATGAGAGAGAAGGAGGCCCCAGATTCCTGAGCCTGGAATCTGTGGAGATGGCTCTAGATCTCTGAATGATCAGGGAATTAAAGAAGGTTTCACTCTGCTCCATTCTGAGTGGACCAGTTCACTAGAGAGCAAATTTGGAAAGCCTTCGAAAATGTTTTCAAGTGCTTTGTCACTTCCAACACCATTGAGAATGCTCTCTCTTGGGAAGGGGTTCCAGTGACTTCCCTGAGGCAGAGACCGCCCCATCCAGACACAACAGGATGGGCAAGGTGAATGGAGCATGCTGCATGCCGCCCAGGTCCCTATGCCTCAGCAGCCCCATCCTCTCTGCTTCCTTCCTCTGGAAACTCGTGTGTTCACGACTAGACTGAGAATCTCTCGGGGATGAAGGCAGGAAGACAAAACTCAGAGCCTAAGCTCATTCTCAATCAACTACAAACCATTTTGGTCTTCAGCACCACACACTGAAAAGGAGAGAAAGATGCACGAATGTATGGCAGGGTGATAACAGGAGTGCACCAGCCTAACACCAGCCATTGATGCTGGGATCTGGGCTCGGCTAGACTCTGGAAAGACACTGGGTGCTCTGTGGCTCCACGCTGAGGACTCACCCCGTGCTCCATCTGCTCTGCTCTTTAAAAAAGCCATCCCACTCTTCTGAACACACAAAACCGCCAACTGCAAGGGCACAGGACTCTCGGTAAAGTTCCCACTTGTGGTCCATCTTGTTCCTTGCAACTCTAGGGGGATTCCTGAGACAATCCCAAAAAGGAAGCTAAGACTCCATGGCAGCAGGACTCGGTCTGTAGGGGCAACTTAGGTGGTCAAGTGCCTACCTAGCAAGCAGATGGCCCTGATTCAAATCCCACCACTGTATTGCCACCTTAAAAAAAAACAAAACTATCATGATCAGGACACAGTCTAAAGCATTTCTTTCCATACTTAACCCCAGACTCAAGTTATTTTCCAGCCATCTCCTAAAAATGATAATATGTAAGATGCAGAACAGACACCTTCTCTATGCATCAGGATTCACTTTGAGTCCAGGTTCAAATCTGGGCTCTACAGAGAAAGGGCTATACTGCCAAAGCTTACTGCATGGGCAGCTCCACCTAGCCCAGTCTTGGCATTTAGCCCTAAGAGGCAGGGATTGTTAGATGGTGTGAATGTGCAAGTTGACCATGTCCTCAGCCAAGTGTAAGCCTCACTGGTCTCATCTGGAGGGACAGCAGACACTCCAGAGCTCTGTGCAGTACCCTGGTCAGCCCCACCCCTCACCAAGGTGCTGCAGTCCTTTCTGATCCTTGTACAACCGGGTCACTCTCTCCATCAGCTCCCACTTCTCACAGCAGCCCTTGTAGTTGACAAAGTTGCGAGCCAGGATCTCTTTCAGCTGCCGGACTGTCAGGCCTTCGATGTCCCCCAGGTGCGTCAGGTCAGACAGAGAAGCCCTCCGGCCTGGGACGAAACCATCCTCCGAGTCAATGGACTGCAACGGCAAAGACAAGATGAGGGGGTTTCAGCACCCTAACCTGACTCCAAAGACCCCAGAACACCCGCCAGACCTCACTTTGATGACTAACCCCAAGAAGAGTTAGGATAGATAGAATTCCTGGCATGGGGCTAGACACTGCAAAATAGACTGGTCTACTGTTCACTGCTAAAGCAGAAGCACTAGTTGGAATAAGAGACCTATGGAGGAATCTAGACTGCTCTGACTAAATGCTAGATAATAAAATCTGGCAAATTGCTTACCTCTTTAAGCCTATTTGCCTCTCCATGGAGAGAGAGCAGTCGAACCACACAGGCTTCCTGTGAAGGTTAAGATGGCAGCACAGCAACCACCAGGTCTGGTGCTGGCCCCACCCTCCCAGAGCCTGCACTTCTCCTCACGCTGTCCCACCACCCATCATGATCCCACTGGCTCTGCTAACTGCACTAGACCCTGCCTGGCTGGCATCTGAATCCCTCATCTGGCCTCCTTCCCCTCACAAAGCTACTGGTGTGCTACAAGCAGGAGACAGAGTACCAGATTTTCACAGCTGCAGCACCAGAGATGCTTGCTGCCTCTCTCAAAGTCAAATAAGACTGGGCTAAGGGGTTCCTCAGGCCCCTCACACCTGCTCACACATATGACAGCACCAAGAGTTAAACTGGAATGAAAAGAGGATTGCCAAACCGTTACCACAGCCTGGGTTCTCTATCCACGTGAATCCCCACGAACTCCAAGCAAAGAACAAAAGCAAGGGCCGAGACCTGAGCAGAGCCCCCACCTGGGTCTCATCCTCCGCAGGTGCTCTGGCTGTGCTCTGCAGGTAGACGGAGTCCTCGTGGTGCTGAGACACATGGCCATTGGCCTGTGGGAAGAGAAAGGTACCATCACATCTACAGAGATGCTCCAACGATCTGCGTGGCCTGCGCCCCTCTCGGCTCACGGAAGGTTCACACCCACCTCCCACAACTGGAGGCAACCCAATAACATCACAAACGCCTGCTCTGACCCCAGCCGTCGGGCACAAACAATATGAACAGATTTCAGAGGACATACAGCTGCCTCAAAATGAAAGTCCACTAACTTGGCCGACCAGCAGGCTGGCATTAGCTGTCACCCATTGTCACTGTGTTCTCAGCTTGAACCTTTGGGGTGAAAGGACAATAGCTGTGGGCATCGCACAGCTGGACCGCTCTCTATCATCTCATTTGCTCCCACCACAGACCTCAAATTGTCCTCTCCACAACTTCCACCCACTGCCCCTGGTTCTGCCCCTCAGGCCAGTGCCCACGAGTCTTCCAAACAGCTTTCACCATGTTCTCTCCACCTGCATCATCCTCCCTGCTCCTCACCCAACTCAGAAGGGATAGTTTTTCAGACCCTCATCCTAATTCCATTCCAGCTTGGTCACTGGTCCAACCAGCAGAGCACACTCTTAAGAATTGTGTGGAAACCTATTCCAATCTCCTTGCCCAAGACCACAGAACATAAATGTCTCGGCTTGAGGAATTCCACTCTCTTCAGGCTTCTAGCATCTCAAAAAGACTGTTGGATGCCCCTTTATGAGGTTCTGCCTCGTAAGCTTCCAGTCCCACCACAAATTCCTACTTTGTCCCTCAAGTAAGGGTCTCTAAACTCGAGACCTTCCCACCAGACTACGGGCATGCCAGTAAAGGGACCTGTGGGCTCCAGACTTCCATCAAGAGCAGTGAGAGGAGGGAGGGAAAGGGAGAGAGAGGGAGAGGGAACAGCTGATACTAAGCAAAAGGAAAAGGGTACATACCACCCAATCAGGAAGAAGTAATTCTATCGTTAATGTTCAAAGTGTTAAACTTTTTCCTTTCTTTTTTCTTCTTTTTTTTTTTTTTGTCGATTGTGGGATTTGAACTCTGGGCCTGGGTGTTATTATTCCTGAGCTCTTCAGCTCAAGCCTACCTCCCTACCCCCCTTGTGCCACAATGCTACTTTTTGTTTTTCAAGTGGTTAATTGGAGATGAGTCTCACAGACTTTTAGTGCAGAGCTGGCTTTGAACCTTAATCCTCAAATCTCATCCTCCTGAGTAGCTAGGATTACAGGCATGAGTCACGGTGCCTGACGCTTTTCTCTTATATAAAACCTGAGGTCTTAGTATTTTCCGTTATTCATAAGCTTTATAGATTAGACTTGTGATCCTTATCTGTATGAATGTAAAATTTGTATGGGACTTTAGCTAAGTATAACTATGCCACAGTACTGTGAAATATATGCAATTACTCAATCTCAATAAAGAAATTAGAGAGACAGAGAGAGCCAAAGTACAATGGGAATGAAAAACCATAGGCCACGTGTTGGCAGAAACAAACACACATGTGTGGATGTTTCCCAAAGTGTGTTCTCAACACACCAAGTCCTCTCTTAGCTTTGGGCAGGTGTGGTGATACCCACTGTCCCCTGCGAGTTGTTCAGAAGCTAAGCTGCTTCTGAGTAGAGTTTTTCCCTAAAGAAAGAAACCACATGCTACAAAAGCATGCTCTTGCTTCCCAGCTAGCCCACTGGTGACATGAAAACCCACTCTATCTGTGTGCTCAGTATGCTCACTGAACATTCTTCCTTCCCCAACAACGCTGGCGCAGTGCGCGCTGAGGAGCTGTATTCTGGCTGTAGCTTACTTGTGGACTTACAAGACACCTTGCACCGATTGTCTAACTTCCCCATGCCTGTCTTTCCGGCTTGCAAAAAACAATGTAGATCTCACCAGGATAGAAGAAGTAGGCTAACACAAACGTCCTCTAAAAACCACAAAAGGAAGAACTCAGTAATTTCTGGTCTATACTGTGACCTGTAGGTGCAAGCTGGAAATTTCTGGTTAATGACAAGAATTTATAATCTCTTGTTGAAAAATCTACCTGAAGACTTTACAGGGAAAAATAATTTTGAGTTCCCTTCCTGGCTCCCTATAGACAGAGAAGTGGTTCAAAAACAAACAAAAAGAGTGATGTATATAGAGCAAGAGGTGAGACTATGAGCTAGAGCTTAGAAAAGCACGAAGGCCCAGCTGGGGAGAAAATCATGCTCAAGTCAACCGGGGGTTAAACGGCTTTACCCTGTTAAATCATGCCATCACGTTGGCCTTTATGCCTCAGTGCCTGTCAAGAGCTGAATCAGGGGCCCCGTCCTGGCAAAGAAATTGATCATAAACAAGAGGCTCAGTTGTCCACGCAGTGTGGGGACAAACAACACAAGCACTGCATGGGCCCTGAGCCGCTCCAAGCTCTTCAGACATGATACCTCTCTGTCTATGGCTCCCTCCTTCCAAGCAAGGTCAAAACAAGCTCCATTTTCACTGTTGTAATCTCCAAGTGTGACTAAGGCTCAGTGACAAAAATGGATGTAGGAGCCAGGCACCAGTGTCTCAAGCCTGTAATCCTAGCTACTGAGGAGGCTGAGATTTGAGGACAGTAGTTCAAAGCCAGCCTGGGCACTAAAGTCTGTGAGACTCTTATCTCCAATTAACAACCAGAAGTGGCGCTGTGGCTCAACTAGTACAGCACTAGCCTTGAACTGAAGAGCTCTAGGACAGTGCCCCGTCCCACAATTGACCAAAAAAAAGGATGTGGGGCTAGGGATTTATCCCAGTGATGGGAGTGCTTGCATAGCACAACCCTGGCTTGGACACCAAATGCAAAAGAAAAAAACAAAAAAAGTAGGGCAGGGTTTCAAGTCGGCATCTTCGAGTCATGACGGTCCCAGCCTGCCCAAGCACCACAGGGCGGTTAGGCGTTAGGCGACAACCCCACTCCTGATCTTGCCCAAATCCAGGAGTGCCTCTGTGTGGTTCTGTCCGAGGACAGAGATGTTGTATAACTCGCTGCTCTGCTCCCGTGAGTGAGTAGCATGGTCAGTGAGCTGTCCTTACCTTTCCAGGCCTCCTGGGGTTACAAGCAGCTTACAGTGTAACATGTGCGGACAGCCCCTTCCGTTCCCACACAGTGGCCAGAAGGACCATGTCACAGTCTCCCCCTCTGTACTCTCCTCCTTCCTCTATTCCTATGTGCCTTGTTAAGAAGCAGCCCAATCCAGCTAAAAACAATGGGACAAATAGGATGAAGTTGGGCACAAATTTGAACAAAACTAAATTCAGTTTTGATGGTGAACATTTTCAAAACAGTTCTAACCAGTAACTTTTGTTGTAATATCTAACTAAAGCATGAAAGTATTAACCATCAAGACTCACAAAAACAGTAGCAAGCATATCATCTCTGAGGAAATCAAGGTGCAAGCCTGACATCGGGAAAGGTCCTGCATAGGCAGGCAGAAGAGACTTCACCTCACACCCACTCCCACAATACAGCGCGAGAGGAAACGGGCTCTTGGGCCAGCACTGCGGTTCAGGGACTGCAAATGGGCCCATACCTGGTTTTCCTGGGCTGGGGGAACAGAGGTGGCCTGTGCAGGTGAAGAGGGGAGGCTGGGTGAGGTAGCAGGTACGGTGCTGGTGTGAGGCTGGTTCAGGAAGGCCTGCTGCTCGGGGAAGTCTGGGGACAAGGTGGGGGCACGAGTCCTGTCCTCCTCAGAGATTATAGGCTGTTGGCCAAGCACCAAAAACACCAGCTCTTCTTTCTCCCGACACATTTCAGTGGAGATGTCATGGAGGCTGAGATAGTCCCTGAGATCCTTCACCTTCATCTTCATGAGCTCCTCCCGCTGAAAGGCTGTGGCTCGGAAGCGTTGGCAGAGAAGGCAGAGGCGGGGCCCATTCCCCTCCTGGCTCGAACAGGTCATGCAGAAATTTTTCTTACAGTCCAAGCAGGTCTGCTGCTTAGAGCAAGAGGTAGAGGAAAACAGTCAGCCTGAGAACAAGGCAGAGCGAGACAGAGCGACAGGACTGCCACAGCTGGCACTCACCTCACTAAGCTTTTCCTGAATCCCAGGATGCCAGCTACTCTGCAGATTTCAGACTTCATGCCTGTATCTGTGTGTCCATGTACAGAACACTTGACGGTCCTAACTTTATTTAAAGATTAAGTTAGTAACTACTACCACTACTACTATTACCAGCTTGGCATCAAAAAGCACTGCCTTTTTCTTATATGTCTCCCTCAACTTCTTGAAGTGACTGTCTTTGGAATTGGTCTACCTGTCTAGAAAGTGGAGTGGTAACAGTGCTTACCTCAGAGGGATGCTGTGAGAAAAAGAACGCACTGAAAATTAACTGACCCATAGTGAAGCCTCAGTGTTAGCCGTCTTATTGTTGCTAGAATGCTGGTTAATGCTAAGAATCAGGATCCAAACCCTAAATTCTCATTCTTGTTTTAGTGCTGAGGAAAGCAAGCAAATGTATGACGATTGCAATTTTTGTTTATTCTTTTGTACGTGTGTGGTACTAGAAGTTAACCCCAGGGTCTTGTAAATGCTAAACAAGCACTCCACCACCCAGCTGTATAACCCGAGCCCCTGCTATGTGGCTCAGGTTGGCCTTGAAATTCATATGCACTCCAGCCTACTCTCTAACTCCCAGTTCTTCTCCCTCTGCCTTCAGACTTCTGAGATTGTAGGTCTGGGTTGTTAATATTCAGGTTAATGAGAGGCTACACTGTGTTAAAACTATGCCTGGCTGGTCATTTCTCTGAGCATCCTGGCGTTAGCATTCTTCCCTGCTTCACAGAAGCAGCATCCAGGGCTGAAGGAGATCAAGTATTGCATTTAAGGTCAGGGAATAATGGCAGAGCTGGACTTCACACAGGTCTGGCCATGCTGCCTCATGCAGAACTACAAAGGCAGCCAGCAGGACTGAACTAGGAGCCTGGCTTTCAAATTCCCACGCCAGTGTGCTGTCCATAGGGGCTGATAGTAGGTTCCCTTACTCTGGCAAGTACTGGGGAGTAGGTCAACTGCAAGATAAATATTGACATGGTACAGGAGGGCGCCCTGCTCTCCTCTGTGAAAGCACACAGTGTCTTTCGTTTAGTGACCAGTGCACCTGACCAGCAGGCTGGCACTGCCTGGCAGCAGCCACTCCCACAGTCACAGACGGCACACCAAGGCTTGCACAACCCACAACCTTGCCCACAAACAGTGACATCTGGCTGAGCAAGGTTCCACCCCATGGCAGGTCACCTTCCAGGGGAGGTAAGCCTCAGCACCCGGGACTGCCCTCACGGCATCCTCCCTGATCCCCTAGAGAAGCAGGAAGCTTTTCAGACTGCCGTGACTTAAGTACTGACCTACATGAGGCTTCTCCCTCCTTTCTAAATACAGAAGGCTGTTTAAGCCACACACAAAAAAAATGCCAAGACCACAGGAGCCTGGGGGGGTGGACCGCAGGGGAGGTGTGTAGTTCTGGTCAGGGCTTGTCTGTGTGTCACTCACACGGGAAGGGGAGGACATGCTTCTCTCCCAGTGTGAGCTATTATGGCTTAGAAGGCAATGTGAAGAGCATACAAAGCCCACTTTTCTCCTCCCAGTTGAAACCAGACTGTAGCTGTACAGACTTGACTGCAAAAAGACAAGTAGCCGTGCCAGCACCAGAAGGCTCTGCAAGGAGCAACCATGCACGTGGAAATGGGTGTTTGGAGATCATTCCTATGAGAACCTTTCCTGTGGGGAGATAAGTGTGTTTAGGATAGCTGGCAATGAAGAGGCCTCATGAAGCTGTGGTCCAGCATGGAACATTACTTAAGTCAAAGCAGTCTGACAAGACCTAGCTTGACCCAATTATAAAGCTAGCATTGTTCAAACAGCCAGATGCAAACAACTCTTTTTAAGTCATATATGTCTGTACGTTGTTGGATGTGAGGTCAAAATGCAAAAACAGCCAGACACTGGTGGCTCCTGCCTGCAATCCTACTCAAGAGGCTGAGATCTGAGGACCAGGACCTGAAGTCCGCCCAGGCAGGAAAGTCCTCAAGACTCTCCAATTTACCACTGTAACACAAGCTGAAAGCGAAGGTGAGGCTCAAGTAGTAGTGATGGCCTGGAGCTAAAAGAATTTTTTTTTAAAAGACGAGATAACACTCAAACCCTGAGTTCAAGCTTGAGTACCGGCGAGCACGCGTGCACACGTGCACACATACACACAACACACACATGCACATGATGCAAGACAACTACTCACAATGACTCAGCTTCTGTGTACCCCTGCCCACAGAAACTGAAGTAACCCAGCCTCTGAAACACACCAGGAAGTAGCAGCACAGGGCTTGAGGCTAAAAGACCCACAAGTAGTAGGGGAACAAAAAAAGGAAAGAGGAGCCAGGCGCAGTAGCTCTCACCCGTAATCCTAGCTACTCACGAGGCTGAGATCTGAGGATGGTAGTTCAAAGCCAGCTCGGGCACTGAAGTCCGTGAGACTCTTATCTCCAATTAACCAGAAAACCAGAAATGGCCCTGTGGCCCACAGGAAGTAGGACTCAAGGATAGAGCGGGAGTCTTGAGCTGAAGAGCTCAAGAACAGTGCTCAGACCCAGAGTACAAGCCCCATGACCAACAACAACAACAAAAAAAAAAAAAAAAAAGAAAAAGAAAGAGAGGAAAGCCATTAGTAAATGTGGGCAGAACAGGCAAAGAAACCACACCAAAGGCAGCAGACCAGCAAGACAAGAAAGATGAGTTAGAGAGGTACATGCCTGTAGAAATGTGCATCCAGAGCTGACAATGGCACCTCAGGCAGGCCCTTCCCCCTCAGGGACCCGGAGTGGGGTGCTTTACTTGCTCCCCTTGACCCATCTGACCTTCCTTGTCCATGAAAGCCTGGCCCATGTGCTAAGGCCCAAGTTTTCTCATCTGCTAGTCTAAGGAGCGTCTTTATATACCCCTTGGCAGAATGTGAACACTCACAGAAGGGTGACAGTCACATTTTATTCTCTTTCTATTCCGAGATCGGAATACCACGCCCAGGCGAGCACAACCTCCTCACTCTCCTCAATCTGGCACCACTGAAGAGGCTGACTGCCAGAACCCTTCCCAAACTCCCAGGGTCACTGCTTCAAGATAGGCAGGGAATGCCAGTACAGATGGGGTATCTGCAGAACCGCAGCTTGCCACTTCTCCCCAACACTGGAAATGTGGAATGCAGGAGCCATAGCACGGCTTCCTTTTTCACCCTGGAATTCCTTAACAATCTATGCATTCTACCCAATGAGCATGCATAAAACACTGACCACAATGGAAAGAGAAATCAACAGTGTGACCCATGTAATCAGTTCATTTCAACCACTTGTAGAAAAGACAGTTTAAAAGCCTCCGGCTGTGAAATGCCAAACCCTCGAGAACACTGATCCACTTAAGCATGAAATTACAAACGAGTACTACTTTGTCCAAGAAAACATCCTTCATATTCACAAAATTCATTGCGAATTGTACAAAATCAATGCATACTTTTATATGGGGGGGAGGGAGGATATTCTACCAATAACCATCTCTCAGCTTCAAAATTGGATGTGTCTAACGTCACAAAACTTTATGTGGCAGCTTTTCTCTGGTCTCATTGTTTGATGCTGCTTGCTGCCCTGACCACCCTGGCTGGACCAAAGAAAGAAGTCGTCCTTGACTCCAGCCTTCCCCCAGTACTGGTGATATTTAGTAACCTCTTTGCAGTCAATAATAGGGGACAGCTAATTTGAATCACTGTCATGCTCTGAGGCCCCGAGGTGGTGTTATTTTACGCTGGACATGGAGCTGTCTCCAGTGAGGACCTCCGTAGTCAAGTTTGAAGTCCTGGCTCTATCACTTTCTAGCAATATGATCTTGATCTGATTCAGTTGGAGAAAAAGAGAATTTTGGAATCTTCCATGCTATTTGTCAGGAACTTGATATGTCTACTTTATCACATATAAAATACAGTCTGGCCATTTAAAAATCAATTAGCTATTGTGAAGATTCAATCTAGACCAAGTGAAATTAAAAATTGAATTCTTGGGGCTGGGAGTTTGGCTTACTGGTAGAGTGTTTGCCTAGCATGCATGAAGACCCGGGTTTGATTCCTCAGCACCACATACATAGAAAGAAGTTGGAAGTGGTGCTGTGGCTCAAGGATAGAGCTCTAGCCTTGAAAAAAGTCCAAGGACAGTGCTCAGGCCCTGAGTTCAAGTCCCGGGACTGGAAAAAAAAATTGAATTTTGGCTTAGTTGTGAGATGGGGGTCTCAGTATGTGTACCAGTTTCATCTAGAACCCCCAATTCTTCTGCCTCTGCTCCAATGTTGGTATTACACGTGTAAGCCACCACAAGGTCCCATAGAGCAAGAAAGGGGATGGGGAGAACAGGGAAGGAAAAGGCAAGGCAGTCGAGCTGGTGGCATATTCCTATAATCGCACCTTCTGGGAAACTGAGGCCATCACGACTCCAGCGTGAGACCTGGTCTTAAAACTAAAAAGCCAGGTGCCAATGGCTCACCCGCAGGAGGCTGAGACCTGGAGGATCTCAATTTGAAAGTTAGTCTGGGCAGAAAAATCCACCAGCCACGAGCAAAGAAAGCCAAGTGAAAGCATAATGCCTTGAGTTCAAGCCTTAGTACCAGCATAAAAATAAACAGTCGGGCCAGGAGTTTGGCCTAGTGGTAGAGTGCTTGTCTAGTATGCACAAAGACCCAGATTCGATTCCTTGGTACCATATACATAGAAAAAAGCCAGAAGTAGTGCTGAGGCTCAAGTGGTAGAGTGCTAGCCTTGAGAAAGTCCAAGGACAGTGCTCAGGCCCTGAGCCCAAGCCCAGGACTGGCAAAAAAATAAACAAAAATAAAACAGTCCCTCACATATGCCAGATAGGTTAAAAAGTATTCTCTTGACTTCCCATTGTTACCATTTCAACTTCACATCCTATCCAGCCCTTTTTGGGGGCTATAAATGGTCATCTCTGCTGCCTCTAGGCCCCCGCAAAAGGACAGCCACACACCCCAGCCACACCCCACCATCACCCAGCCAATCATCTTCCTTTAGGCTCCCAATCATTTCAAATGAAATTGCTACAGTAGATAGGCCCCAGCTTTGTCTGCTAGGGTCTTAACGTACCTGAGACATTCTTGACATTGCTTTCAATAGGAGCAGGATTATCTGTAGTCAGGCCTTGTATGATGGCAGCTAATGGAACAAATCACAAAGGCACCTGCTACATCCCAAGCATTGTGCCAGATGCCCTTCGTAGCTTGCCCCAGCTTACTCTTACAACACTAGGATGGGACACTTTACAGCTGGGTGACTGGATTGTAAGAGGCTAAGTCCTATCGCTAGTAGTGGCCATATTGATATTTGAATTCTTGAGTTCAACTCCATGTGAGAGGCTCTTAAATAGTTATTCATCAACACGGGTGTGTGTGTGTTGGTACTGGGGCTTGATCTCAGGACCTGGTGTGTGTGTGTGTGTGTTGGTACTGGGGCTTGATCTATGCTCTACCACTTGAACCACAGCTCCACTTCTGGCTCTTCACTTGTTAACTGGAGTAAGAGTCTCAGACTTTCCTGTTCAGGCTGGCTTCAAACTGCAATCTTCATGTTTCAGCCTTCTGAAAAGCTAGATTACAGCTGTGAACCAATGGCACTTGGTTCATGAAAGTTCTTATGAAAGGGTCAGGCTGGTCTCTGGCATCATACAGGCAAAAGCCAGGTGGTGGGTATTCACAGGACCAGCAGCATGTCTGGGGTTCTGAGGCCCTGGTGCAGAGCAAAATAAAAGGGCAGCACTCACCTTCCGGGCTGTGCTTGCAAAATTGGCCCCACAGGCCTTGCAGCTTGGCTCTGAGCCTGTTGGGGAAGGGAAGGAACTGTACCCAGGATTGGAATAGGCTTGCGTCCTGGCTCCCTGGGGTGGGGGGACGTCCTCAGGCTGTCCATCCAAGCAGAACCAGTTGCAGCAGGTTGCCCACATGATAAAATCTGGTACAAGGGAAAAGGGGGGAAAGGTCAGAGTTAATAACCCCAGTATGGCTCTTTCTATCCCCAAGGATACAGAGTGAGCAGGGGTTTGCATATCCTTCTCCGGTGAGTGGAGCAGAGGACTTATTTGGGAGCATTTGGGTATCCTTCCATCTCCTCCAGTTACTGATCCACAGATACATGATGCTGCAGGGAAGGATGAGCTATCAGGTTGGTGTGGCACCTTAGAAAGGTTGCTGATTCCTGATGGGCTTTAATCTAAAACAAACTCCATATAAATGTTTTTTCTTACCTAGCAATTATAACTGCCTTCACACCCATTTTATTCAGGAACATGATCTAGTCCCTAGGGCTGGCAGACAGACATATGGAACTTTATCTCACACACACACCTCCACAGACACATTGACTCTTATAATGGGGGTAGGCAAGCTGGATACAGTGTTATGCACTTGTAATACCAGCTCAGCTACTTGGGTAAGAATCTGAAGGATCACTTGGGCCCAGCCTGGGCAACATAAAAATACTATATCTCAAAACAAAACAAAAAGTATATAGGAAGCAATCTAAGTTTAAAGAATAGCTAATATACATTGTCACTTGGGCAACAGCTCTACTTCTGGCTGTTTTGCTGATTAATTGAAGATAAAGGCTTTTCTGCCTAGGCTGGCTTTGAACCTCAATCCTCAGATCTCAGCCTCCTGAGTAGCTAGGATTACAGACAAGAGTTACTAGAATACCTGTTTCTTATGCAAGTCGTTTCTTTTCTCCCCTCAAGCCCCAGGCTCCCTAGGACAAGGATTATTTCATATCCACATCTGTACTGAATCCTAGCCTATAGATGCTCAACATGTCTTAGTCCCATACTCTTATCAGGGCCTTTCAGGTGGATCATGACATCTTACACATTATTTCTATGTTATATTTCAAAACGAGCCCCAGGGACTGAGGACTTCTATGCTCAATGAACAAAGGTTCCAATCCCTCACATGTCAAAATAAACTAAAGATGGCTAAGAGCAGGAGTCCACTAAATAGAAAACTTCGCTGCAGTGTGGGAGTACTGAACCCAGAATGCAGCAGTTAGTGTAGACATTCTGAGCCTCAGCTCTGCTTGCAGAGATAATAAAGGAAACATCTAATGTAATGTTAGTATTCAATAATCAGGTCACACAAAAGAATGGTACTTTCTACTGTCTCACTGCTTCAACAAAGGCACTTTTATAGTCCAAGACACAGTAAGCTGGAAGGAACTAAAGGCCCAACAGGTACAATGTGGGTCATGTCAGAAGTAAGAAGGGGACCTGCCAGAGGGAATCACACCCAGGGACATGAGGATTCTTTCTAACCCTAGGCCTCTGGCTCCTTCTGGGCCTTTTTTAGCTTTCCAACATGGTCTTCAGGACATCAGTGCAATATCCTTCCCTTCTGTAAGCACCTCTGATTAACACCTTGCTCTCCTACTTGCCTTGATTCCTCTGGGACTGAGGACTGTAAAGGTCTCACAGCACCCAGTCAAGACAAGCGGCTCAGCAAGGACCACTGAACAAGTCAGTCATAGACAATATTTAAATTTCCCCTAACCAACACATTCATTCCGTTTCCTGAACATCAAAACCATTTCTCTTGCTCAGTATCGCTAAACACTCGAAGGTCTCAGAAGACAAGGATCTAATCTCCAGTATTCACTAGAAATAGTTCACATGGGATAAGGAGAAGTTCCTCCCAGTACAGGTGGTAGAGGAACAAGGCTTCTCCTTGGCACAGAATGAGAACAAAGTAGGAACTTGCTGACTCTTTCTTAAATCTCATGTTGATAACTCTGTCTGGGGGAGGGGATGGACCAGCAGCCAGGTTGCAGCCCTGCTCTCTCCGTTTAGGGAGCTGTTATTTGCCTGTAAGGTAAACCTTCCCAGTCTTCACGTTTCTCCTCTGCTCATACTGCATTCCAGGAGGCACTAAGTAAATACTAGTTGCAACCATGTGCATTGTATATACCTTTAACCACATTTTCTCTGGGATGGCAGAGATAGAAAGGAAACCCAGCGACTTCCCTCCTAAAGAGGCCAAGGCCATTCATGAACTACTACAAAAAGCACTCCTCATGCAGATTTGCAACCTTTCATGAAGCAGCTTCTCTTCCTGCACTGGGTGAGGGTGAAGTAGCCCACGCCCTGGAGGAGGTCACAGTCCAGAAAGGAAACAGAAATGTAAAACCCACAACTGAAAGGTGAGGGCCACAAGCACAGAAGAAGGGAGCTAGAAATGTAAAACCCACAACTGAAAGGTGAGGGCTGCCTGCATGGATGGAGGTCTGGACAGGGAGGGGTAGGGGTGGAGCACAGGGACAGAAATGCAGCTGGACAAAGGCAAGAGGCATGTCAGAAGAGACTTCTCAAATGAGGCACCACATCTCAAAGTGACAGTACACAGAAATTACCAGCAAGTTGGGAACAGAGGACATTTTGAAGAAGAAATAAATACATTCACACTGAAACTAGATGCTTGGCTGGATCCGGAGTAGTGGGTACAGGTAGACCAGCGCTAGACACAGTACACAAGGAGCCATGGAAAACCTCCTTACTGGGGTAGAGTCTGGGACTTTATTTTATATGCAATGAGACATGGGCAGGGGCTCAACACTGATTTAGGTTTTATGGTTTCTCTTGTCTGTCAGAAGGCACTTGAGCAGTAAGGAGAGTAGAAAAACATCCACAAGGGCAGGGTTAGGAGCAGGAGGCTGCAGCAGTCCTACTGGCAAGATGCAAGGATACGAGAGTACAAGCTAGAGCAGCTAGGTCTCAGAAAGAAGTAGCAGGACATAGCCAACTGTGGTCATGCATACTTGTAATCACGGAACTCAGGAGGCAGAGACAGGAAGACGGGACTTCAAGGTCAGCTTTCCCTACATAGAGATCCTATCTCTAAAATATGAATAAATTAATAAATGAGGGGAAGGTGACACTCCAGGACAAATCTCAGATCTCCTTAGTTGATATGCTGGCATAACTAGTGGAATCATTTGTCGGGATAAAGGTCTCAGGAGGGGGCACACATGGGTGTGTGGAGAGCACGGGTGGAACATACTGGCACATAGGTAGGTCACATATACATGTGTAGGCTAAAGACAAAGGTGGGAATCCTTATCTTACTGGATGTCTATAGCACCAGAGTGGGGCAGGGGACTGACTGATGTCTGAGGAGAAGAGAAACTGGCTGGTTGGCAAACTGACGAAAGCAAAACTAGTAGAACTGAGGCAGGAAGGACACTCGGAGGGGAAACGGCTGAAGGGTATTGTGAGTTTCAAAAATGACCTGGAGTTTCAAAAAGGACTTAGTTTGGGGAAAGTATGAGTGTGCTCTTGGTCTAAGCAGTTCAGAATCAGACCCTAGCTGATAACTAAAGGTTGAGAAGTAAATGAGAAGTGAGAATCAGCAAGGCTATAATAATAAATTATTTTTTTCAAAAACCAATTATGGCCTGGGTATAATGGTTCATCTCTGTAACCCTAGCTTCTCACGAGGCAGAGATCAGAAAGATCATTATTTTTGTTTTTTGTGCCAGTCCTGGGGCTTGAACTCAGGGTCCTTCAGCTTTTTTGTTCAGGGCTAATGTACCACTTGAGCCACAGCTCCAGTAATAGCTTTTTGGTAATTAACTGGAGGTAAGAATCTCACAGGCTTTCCTTCCTGGGCTGGCTTCAAACTAGGATCCTCAGATCTTAAGACTCCTGAGTAGCTAGGATTCCAGGCTTGACCCATTGGTACCTGGTAAGGATCACTATTTAAGGTCAGCACAGAAACCCCCATCTCAACCAATAAGCTAAATGTGGTGACCCATGCTTGCCATTCCAGCTACGCTGGAAACTGTAGGTAGCATGAACAATTCCAGGCTGGCCTGAAAGAAAAAAAAGTAACTACATGAAAAACTTGATCAAGTGGTAAAATACTGTCTGTCTAGCCCTGAGTTCAAACCACACACACACACACACACACACACACACACACACACACACACACACACAGAGTGAAAGAAAGAAGGTCCTAAAGAGAACCCACGGTCATGAAGATAAATGTAGACATATTCACTGACTACAGAGGAAAACCCAAAAGAAGCAATTATAGAGGAGGGAAATTGGCAGTCAGGTTTGCAGTAAAAGGGAGGAGAAGCACGGAGTTAACCAAAGAGAAGTACCATTAAATGAAAGAAAAGATTTAACTACAAGAAGAAAATAAGTCAGCCCGTGGCTCACGCCTGAAATCCTAGCTACTCTCAGGAGGCTGAGATCTGAGGACTGAGGTTCAAAGCCAGCCCAGGCACCAAAAAATATGAGATACTTATCTCCAATTAATCAGTAGAAATGGGAAGTGGAACCCAGACCCAGAGTTCAAGCCCCATGACTGATCCCCCCCCCCAAAAAAAAATCCCTTAGACCTCTTGGGCCTAACCAACAGGTAGAAGTCAGCCTACACTAGCTTTTGCTCTTTTTTTTTTGTTTTATTTTGCCAGTCCTGGGCTTAAGCTCAGGGCCTGAGCACTGTCCTTGGACTTTCTCAAGGCTAGAGCTCTACCCTTGAGCCTCAGCACCACTTCTGGCTTTTTTCTATGTATGTAGTACTGAGGAATCAAACCCGGGTCTTCATGCATGCTAGGCAAGCACTCTACCACTAGGTCAAATTCCAGGCCCTAGCTTTTGCTCGTTTAAATACCAAAAGCCATCGCTCCTATGGTCAGCTAAGGGTACTCTGCTGCCAAACTGGCAAGCTCCAAGCCTAACAGTACCCATTGTCGGGATAATTTTTTATTGTTTAATTGTAATGTATAGAGGGGTTACAGTTACATTCACCAGATAGTAGGTGCATTACTTCTCACACATGGATACCCTTTCTCATGTATTTGTCCCCCCACTCCCTCCCAATCTTGTTTTCCCCCTTCCCTTTCCTATTTCAAATAAATAAATGTATATACAATTAGCCAGGTAACAAAATCAGATACTGTAACAATATGAGATTAACCAAAGGGCAACAAAAGGGAAGAGAAATAACATAGACCATTAACAACAACAATCACACAAGATAAAGTTCTTGTTTCCATATCCTGGAGATCCTTTCATTCAGCCTCATCCTATATGGCCTTATGTATCTAGCTTTTGTGCTATTATAATCCTGTGCTAGGAGAGTCCCAGGTGTGTACTAATGATTACAAATGAGGGAAACTATTGAGCCTATGTTCCTTTGGGTCTGGCTTTTGAGGCAAAAGGTTGTGAATGCATGTCTCTTAGGAGTAGCATAGCTTATCCCCCAGCCCTAAAAAGATTCCCATCCTGCTTCTATTACTAGAGAACTACAAGTGGAACCAACCAACTATGGGCTGTGGTAAACCACCTTCCTTCCTTCCCACCTACCCATTCCCCCTTTTTATTTTTGAACTCCTTCTGACTGGGATTTTTGACTCAGGACTGTAGCCATGTCTCCAGTTTTGGCTTTTTGTTGTTTAATTAGAGATAAGTCTCATGGACTTTCTGCCCAGGCTAACTTTGAACCACAATTCTCAGAACTCAACATCCTAAGTAACTAGGATGCTTTCAAAGACTTTACCTGCTGGGCCGGGAGTTTGGCCTAGTGGTAGAGTGCTTGCCTAGCATGCACGAAGACCCGGGTTCGATTCCTCAGTACCCCATACATAGAAAAAAGCCAGAAATGGTGCTGAGGCTCAAGTGGTAGAGCTCTAGCCTTGAGAAAGTCCAAGGACAGTGCTTAGGCTCTGAGCTCAAGGCCAGGACTGCCAAAAAAAAAAAAAAAAAAAAGACTTTACCTGCTAAACTCCTCCTGATTGGACTTGAAAACTGAGTATTGGGCCTCTTGGTACCACATACACAGAAAAGTGGTGCTGTGGCTCAAGGACAGTCGCAGGCCCTGAGTTCAAGCCCCAGGATTGACTAACACATACAAGCGTGCGCGCGCGCACATGCACATGCACATGCACACGCACACACACACACACACACACACACACACACACATATATACATGCACTCACACACAGTCTGACTGCTCTCCTACTGGGCTTTTCCAAAACCTACCACTCTGACTCTAGGTAGAAGAGAAAGGTGGCACAGGTAGGCTGGGAGTACAGAAGATAATCAGAAAATGGCTAGCAGGCAAGCCTTAGAGTCATCTCATTTACTGAGGGTGGTACACCTATTATCACTAATACATTTATGAAATCCATTTATGAAATGGTTCATAGTCTCTATGCTGTAAGTACACAAAGTTAAGGATCGTTAATACAGAATGGCTTCATCTTGTATATTTTCCTTAAAAAGCAATTAAAGTAAGACTTGAAGGAAAGGCTGCGAAGGACTATCAATACAGCTTAGCTAAACCTCCCTGAAATAACTGGCATTCCCTATTAATATGAGGAGTCAATGGGGAAATGGTCTGCCAAGCCATGCTAGGTACTTTATGAGATCCCGGTAAGGTAAACTACTTCTTCCCATTTTCAGGTTAGAAAACCAAAGACGAGAAATCAGTTTACCCTAGAGGTTAGGATAATACAAAAGAAATTTGTGTGGACACAGATTATCTCACTCTATTTACCAATTACATAGATATACTTTGTGAGAGTTCATCAAATTACACTGAGAATCTGTATACATCCCTAACAGTAAACTTATATGGTAGTGTTAACCACCTAGAATATGGATAACTTGTAAACAACAAAAGAAATCATTCTGACCGGATACCACATTCTCCCATAAAAGCTTATTTTCTCTGCTTGTTCTAAATCAACATTTCTCCAAACACTTGACTGTAGCTCCTTAGCCTCATATCTATAACATTCTCCAGCCTAGCTTTACCCAAACACTTTGCCTGCATTCCAAGGTCTCCAAAGAACTCCAAGTAGATGCTACATGTCTGTCTCAACCTTCTCAGTATGCAGGAGTCAACATCATCACTTTCCTCCGTCCTTCAATTTCCCTTCCCTCTTCTCACCTCTTAGTTTCCAGAACTCGGCATCTGTGGCTTCCCTCTGCTTCATAGCCTCTTCCCTGGCTCTTCCTCTCCATTTTCAAAAGCTGGGAGACCAGGCTCTGGTAAGCTGTCCTCTGCACCCACCCCTCAGATGGCCTTCCTGAGGCTAAAGATTTAACTCTCTATCTCGGTACCCCAGTGGTGGACTGAGTCCTCATCCGTCACCTGGCTACTTCTACATCCCAAGCCAAACCTACCCCCACCCCCGTTCCTGCCTTTGCATTTGCCATTTGTCCTTTCTGCTTGGGCATAGCTAATGCCTGGGCAGCATGCTTAGCTCCGTCTTGTCATCTGACCTGCAGCTTCGCTTTCATTTTCTAACCACATGTACAGTGGTAGTTACTACGTGGTTTTGAGCTGTATTCCCTAAAGTAAGAACTCCACGAGGACAAGGATACCCATTTCCAGTCCACTGTGGCCTCTTGGACAAAGAACAGGCTCCCAAGTTCAATTACAGCTTCACTTCTTTCCTCCTCTGTCTGTTCCTTCCCATCCTGCTGTCAGCAGGAATGCTCCCCTCGCAGGCTCTCCTTGCCTTCTGTTTTCCTTCAGAACTTTCACAATCTGTAGTTACAATTATTTGTTGGTATACAGTCTCCTGGAACAGGAACAGCATTTCTCTTCTTTTTTTTTTTGGTTTTACCTGTGGCATCTGGCACAGCGAACCTCACAGTAGGCACCCAAATACTTTCTGGAATGAACAGACTAAGGTCAGACAACATTCATCTTTCATCAGCACAGCTGATGAGACATGAGCTAGCTATCTCTCCATAGAGCCAAAAGCACTTCCTCAGTGTTCATGGTGACAAAGCGACTATGAGGGAAAAAAAATTCCTTTGTGAAAAATGAAGGGTGGCTAGCTTTAGACAAGTTATCTAAGCTTTCTGAGTTCCTCCTCATCTGTATATGAAAGATAAGACCTACCATGTTGGAGGGTAAGTAGGGATGGAAAGTAACATACTAATCAAAACTACGTATTTGGAGCTCAGTGCTGGTAGCTCATATTTACAATTCTAACAGGAGGCTGAGATCCAAGAATCACAGTTCAAAGCCAGCCCAAGGAGGAAAGTCCTTAAGTCTCTTATCTCTAACCACCAAAAAGCTGAAAGTGAAGCTGTGGCTCAAGTGGTAAAGCCCTAGCCTCAATCAAAAACAAACCAGCTCAGGGACAGTGCTCAGGCTCTGAATCCAAGCCCCAGGACTGGCACACAAACATACACAAAAGGAATATTTGATGGACAGTACATCAAGTTATTAAACTGTAAATTACAGTTCTAAAATGGCCATCACCCACAGGTTTCACAGCAACAGTGAGCTGGACAGCCTGATGTGATGTCTTTCTTCTGGTCACCTGAGGTCACACAACCTGGGGTTACGTAGGGTAGGGCTGGGCACAGCTGATTACACTACCTAAGTGATAAAGAATCACTGTTTCCTAAGAACTCACCTTAGATTTAAAATCATCTCTCAAACTAGAAGGCTGCTTGCTTGTACAGGAAAGTTGAACTCCTTTGAAATGGTTAAATTTAAAACAAAATCTCAGGGTTGCAAGTAGAACTTTCCAGTAAACCTGCTTGAGCTGCCACCCTGAACTGGGAGGATTTAAAATGCTAGTGACACCACAATGATTTGCCCTGTAAGTAAGCAACCTGCAGAATGAGCTCAATCACCAACTGGTATCGGGCGTTGGCATGGGGACAACGAGCATGTTCTGTCTGATACTGATATTCTCTTGGAATATTTACTTCAGAATAAAGAATTCAGAACACCTAAATCACAGAAGTGGAACTTTAGAACCCAAGACTGAGTTAGAATAAACAGTATGCTCACGAGGTGCATGAGCTGGATATAAATGAGCTGTTTCACAGAACTGGAACTTGGCAGGGGGAAAAAAACACTTCCAAGGTCTTTAAATCCAGACATTTTCTGTCCTCCAAGGCAGTCTGGGTAATGCATATTTCCTAGATGAGAGTGTTTTAAAAGATACATTTTTAGAAAGCTAAATAGTTGCGGGGGGAAGGGGAGTCCCCACTTTGTTTTTGCCAGTCCTGGGGCTTGAATTAAGGGCCTGAGCACTGTCCTTAGGCTTTCTCAAGGATAGAAGAGCTCTACCGCTTGAGCCACAGTACCACTTCTGGCTTTTTCTATGCATGTGGTACCAAGGAATCAAACCCCGGTCTTCCTGCATGCTAGGCAAGCACTCTTCCACTAGGCCAAACTCCTTGCCTGGCCCCCACATTTTTCAATCTTAGACTTGACCTTAAATCCTGGTTCTCACCCAGAGTGAATATACCACTGAGCTTCAAATTAACAACAATAAACTTTCCCTCACAGGCTGGCCACAGAGAAGGGCTCAGAATGGAGATCATGCCTCTACTGGGCCTTCCAGTCATCTATAGAGAGCAAAGGGTAGTGCTAAACATGTAGTAGATAGCAAGATTATAAGGTGTGGGGTCAATGAGGATGACAGCTGCCTTGCTCCAAACCAGCTTTGAGCCTACTTGGCACATAGACATCAGTGATTTCAAGCCCTAGTGGCTCCTCCCTCCCAACTCCAGAAGTCATGCTGTAACACAAAGGACTGAAGCTTCAGGAGTGAGATAACCTCCTGTGCTGTTATCTCAAGCAACAAGGGAGAACTGGAGGAGTTACTCAGACTTGAACTTTAAGTTCCTCTCCAACTAATCCTTAATAAAAATAAAAATTAAAAAACAACAACACTTTTTTTTTTCTTGCTACTTGACCTCAAAGCCTGAGACCCATCCCTGAGTTCTGTTTTGTTTTGTCACTCAAGGCTGGCACTATAACACTTAAGTCACATCTCTACTAACTTCTTTCTTATTAACTGGAGATAAAGGGTCCCATAGACCCTGTCCTGGTTGGCTTCAAACGACATCCTCCAATCTCAGCCTCTTGAGTAACTAGGACTACAAGCATGAGCTACCAGTGTCTAGCAAAAACCTTATTTAAAAAAAAAAAAAAGGTAAACATGGTTATTTAGTACACACTATGTAGAAAACTATGCAACTTGTGGGCAGGGAAGAGAGGGGGAAACAAGTCAAATAAAGGAAAGGTATTTTTATTTATATTTTGCTGGTACTGGGGCTTGAACTCTGGGCCTGGGTGCTGTTCCTGAGCCTCTTTTGCTCAAGGCTAGTGCTCTACCACTTGAGCCCCAGTGCCACCTCCAGCTTTTTCTGAGTAGTTTATTGGAGCTAAGAGTCTCAAGGACTTTCCAGCCCAGGCTGGCTTCAAAATGCCATCGTGAGATCTCAGACTCCTTAGTAGCTAGGGATTACAGGCATGAGCCACCAGTGCCCAGCTAAAATTATATTTTTTTAAAGAACATTTTGTAAAACACCTAATATGTGCCAAGTGAACTGGCCTGCACCTATCTCTTTTAATATTCTAAAAATTAGAAATAAAATGCTCATTTGATGAATGCAGAAACTGGGCCCTTAAGGTACAGCTAGAGGGCTAACAGATGTGCCTCCAACTTTTTGACTAATTTGAGGTCCTACAGGAAGTGGGGGCTGCTTACACTATTACACTACCCACAGTTAACATCCAAGGTTTCCTGGGAGAGAGGACAGTAGAAGCCACAAACTTGTCTAGGAATTCCTGCCACTTCTAACAACACTAACAATGGTACCTACTCACCAAGCCAACATTTACCACTTGAACACTTAAGAAAAGGGACAACATTGGGCTGGGAGGTTAGCCTAGTGGTAGAGTGCTTGCCTAGCATGCATGAAGACCCGGGTTCGATTCCTCAGTACCACATACATAGAAAAAAAAGCCAGAAGTGGTGCTGAGGCTCAAGTGGTAGAGCTCTAGCCTTGAGAAAGTCCAAAGACATTGCTCAGGCCATGAGCTCAAGCCCAGGACCAGCAAAAAAAAAAAAAAAAAGGGACAACATTCAGTAGGGGGCCTGAATCCTACTTTCCACAATTTCAGGGTACTAGTAGTATAGACACTCAATTTATTCAAGACAAAGATTTTAATACTAAAGATGCATATCAGTTCTATTCTTGCCCGTCTCTGTTCTAGTTGAGGGGCCATCGTCAATCCCTGGGCTCACAACTTCCTTCTTGCTTTCAGCTCAAGCTATCCCATTCCATCCCATTCTCATAGTCCCTCAAATGCCCAGCTTATTTGGCATTAGGAATCTCCCCCAAGTATTGGCAGCCTGAATCACTATCCTACTCCTTTATGTCTCATTTTCCTCCTGAGGGAAACCTTCCCAGCATCTTCCCAACTGGGCCTCCAACTCACTCCTCAGGGAATCTGTCCAAGATTCCTCCTGCCCAAGAGCCAGGAGGAAAGCAAAACAAAACAAAATAACAACAACAACAACAACAACAAAAAACAGGTCAGCTTGGCACCAGTGGATCACACTAGTGATCCTAGCTACACAGGAGACTGACATCTGAGGATCGTGGTTTGAAGCTAGGCCAGGAAGAAATGTCCATGGGATTCTTATGGCCAATTAACCAGTAAGAAGAGAAAGCAGAGCTGTGGCTCAAGTGGTAGAGCCATCAGCCTTGAGTGAAAAGGCCAAATAATGCAAGGCCCTGAGTTCAAACCCCAATAATGGCATCAAGAGACCTGTAAGTCATGGTGACCACTTCTTGGGACATGAACATGTACTGTGTCTCATCCACCAGCTAACAATCAGTACATGATCTGACACTATTTTTTTCCTGTCATCACACAGGTGTGGAAGGAGAGACAGGAAATGAGTGAGTCCATTTCTCAGCTTCATTCTCGGCCTTACTGCCAGTAAGTATAAATGTCACTTACTAGTTGAATTATTAACTATGATAACAATGGAGCTTTAAGAAAAGGATAGAAATTCATACTCAAAAGTTCCACAATTATGATTCCAATGATCAGCAAATTAAGGGTTTTAAGTACATATAACCCCAGGAGTGCCTTTATGCAAAAGATATAGGAATAAAACGTCTATCTAAGGCATGCCAATATTAATTCTTAAAATGTCTTAAGATTACTGGGAAAACAAGAAAAGCACTGTAACAGATAGACCTTCTAAAAAGTATTGAAAAAATGTTCAAGCTGTCAGTTACTACAGCAGCAGAGAACCAGCACAGGCAGATCCTAGAAGAACAGACCATGGCTTCCAGCCATTTCTCTACAAGAAAGGCCAAGGCTTCCGTGCTTCCCCAGTCCTTTGTTGTGTTGCCGCAATGGTGCTACAATGGGAACAGCAGAGAAAAACATGAAAACAAGTGTGCAATCAGAGAAGCCAATCTGTACCAAATACATATACCCAGGTCTGCAAGGCAGGAGGGAGGACAAGCAACACAAGGATATAAGCAGTAGGATACCACAAGGTCGTGGAGCAATACATGCTCAAATGGCAATCTGAATAAGGGGGACAGAAGGGAAACTACACTTTCCACCAGCAGTCATTGAGCTCTCTTCCTGAAGTGGGAACAGTTGTAAACAACTGAAAAACATACATAATAATCACGAGTTATAAATGTTCTTGGAAACTCCCTGGTTTCAACTAGTAGATGACAAATATCTGCAGAGGGATCTCAGCATCTGCTGTGAAGTTCAGGGAAAAGTAATTCTAACCAATGGAGCCGTGCCAAAATATCACCCCTGGGGTCTGACCAATTAAATGGCTGCTTCTTAGTGTGGTGTTTAGGAGAGATGACAGATTGAACGCTGCAGCAGAAAAACCTACACATTTACTTCAGCCTAGGTATTCTGCCCCAAAGGGAGAGTCAATCAGGGAAAGGAAGCAGCTCGGAGTAAAGTCTTTGAACAATGCTGAGAGGAGGATAAACAGGCCACAGTTTAATTACTATAGGATCCTTCTTCCACACTAACTGATGAAGAAGCTCATCAGGTTACAGAGACTATGGTTCCCAATACCCCTGTGCAGGAAGCAGGATTCATCAGATAAGCTTTTCTGAACCTTCTTCCAGAAGATGCTTTCACATATTATGATTATCACAAGGACTGACTGATGGGGAACCAGAATTTTCAAAAACAGAAGTCAAGTACCAAAGGAGAGTGTTTCTGGAGCTATGCCCTGGGACAAGGCAGCAAGCGCTTCAAGACAGAAACTTCATCTAAGACTAAAATGATGCAATTGCCTTTCCAAAGCAGACTGTCCAAAAGTTACTGTGCCCAAACATAGATCCTATCCTTATTTAACCTTTAATTTCTTCAAAACAATGGAACCTGCTACATGTAAAGGATAACTAAAAGGATTAAAGTAATGCATTAAACATTTACGCAGAGCCTAATACAAAATGGGTACTCAGTAAAAACTGGCTATAAAGAATGTGGCTTAGTGGTAGAGTGCTTGCCTACCATACATGATGCAGTTTCATTCCTCAGTACCATATAAATAGAAAAGGCCAGAAGTGGTGCTGTGGGCTCAAGTGGTAGAGCATTAGCCTTGAGCAAAAGAAGCTCAGGGAGGGGCCAGGAGTTTGGCCTAGTGGTAGAGTGCTTGCCTAGCATGCACCAAGACCTGGGTTCAATTCTTTGGTACCAGGCCGGGAGTTTGGCCTAGTGGTTAAAGTGCTTGCCTAGCATGCATGAAGACCCGGGTTCGGTTCCTAGGTACCACATACATAGAAAAAAGCCAGAAGTGGTGCTGAGGCTCAAGTGGTAGAGCTCTAGCCTTGAAAAGTCCAAGGACAGTGCTCAGGCCCTGAGCTCAAGCCCAGGACTGGCAAAACAAAAAAAACAAAAACAAAAAAAACCAATTCTTTGGTACCACATACACAGAAAAAAGCTGGAAGTGGTGCTATGGCTCAAGTGGTAGAGTTCTAGCCTTGAGGAAAACCCAAGGACAGTGCTCAGGCCTTGAGTTCAGTCACCAGGACTGGCAAAAAAAAAAAAAGAGTTATTTTTATTATATATGCTGGTGTTTGAACTCAGCAGGGCTTTGCACTCACTTGGCTTGCTATGCCTCCAATCTGGTTCTTTGCTGGTTAATTTGGAGGTAGAGTCTAGTAAACTTTTCTGCCTAAATCTTTTTTTTTTTTTTTTTGCCAGTCCTGGTCCTTGAACTCAGGGCCTGAGCACTGTCCTTGGGCTTTCTCAAGGTCAGAACTCTACTACTTCAGCTACAGCAGCACTTCCAGCTTTTTTTATGTATGTGGTACGGAGGAATTTAACCCAGGTCTTCCTGCATGCTAGGCAGGCACTCTACCACTAGGCCAAGCTCCGAGCCCCTGCAGATCTTTTATAAGCCATCAGAGCCCAGGTCTTTTTTCCTTTTTCTTTGGGGGGGGGGGAGGGAGGAGGGATGTGCTAGTACAAAGCCTTATACTCTGCTCCATTTTCTTATTCACAGCTGACAATCTACTATTTGACATACCTCCAGTCCAGCTTTCCTTTGCTAATTGGAGATAAGTATTTCTCAGACTTCATTGCCCAGGGTTAGTTTCAAACTGTGAGCTTCACCTCTCACCTCCAAAGTAGCGAGGATGGATTACAGGCACAAACCACTGTGCCAGCTTGAAGATCTGCTCTATTCCATTCTATATGCACTTTTCTCCCTTTCTTTAGACATGTCAATACCTTCACCAGGGTCAGTCCTTTCACCAATAACTGAATGACCTCAGGTCTTTGCCACCAACTCTATCTTTTTCCTCTGTGTTGAGGCTTGAGCCCGGCCCCCACGAAACCACTTTACCAGGGAGCCACATCTCCAGCACCCTCTCTCTATGAATCTCTTGACAACCCTCTCAGGAGCATAGAAGTGTGTGGGGGGGGGGGTTGGTTGGTTGTTTTCTGGTCAGGCGTGGGGCTTCCACTCTGGGCCTGAGCTCTTTAGCTCAAGGCTACCACCCTACCCCCTGAGCCACAGCACCACTTCCAGTTTTCTAGTGGTTAATTGGAAAGAAGAGTTTCACAGACATTTTAGTGCCCGGCTGGCTTTGAACTGCGATAATAGATCTCAGCCTCCTGAGTGGCCAGGATTACAGCATAGAAGTGGTTTATTCTCCTTGCAGCCCAGGCTGTTAAGTTTCTTCCCAATTCTACCTCATTTCTAAAGAGTTTCAATCTGTCATCCTCTACTGCAGTCCATCCAATTTAGAATTTCTCCCTTAGTACTTCAACTCTTTTTCCTAGCCAGAAAGAATGAACAGACCTATCTCTGCCCCTGCCTCCCATGCACCCAACCCAGCCAACATGACTGCTGGCACTGCACTGCAGACAGATAGAACTCTGGTAAATGTGATGGGTTCAGACAAAGCACCCTCCTTCCTCCCACAGACCTTTAGCCTGATTTGACATCTGATCTCAATCTGAACATTACGCTGACTTTCTGCAATGCTTTCTGTTCCTGCTAGGATGTAATAAGCTCAATTATCTATCTCAAGAAGCAGAAATGAAGGGAGTTTTTTCTCGTTCACCCAGTGCTACCAGAAAGAAAGAAAGAAAGAAAGAAAGAAAGAAAGAAAGAAAGAAAGAAAGAAAGAAAGAAAGAAAGAGAAAGCCCAAAGAACCTATGGTATTCTCCCCTTGCAAAGAACACCTTAGCCTAATCTGGTCTAGGAGTTCCTTCCATCTCTATCCATCTGCAAAATACAAAACATCTCAAATTCAACACCCATCCCCCCCAATAGAGTTAAGGAAAGAAGAAGATCCGAAGGGATGTTCTTCTCACTATTGTCACTTGCAAGGCCACTGGACCACCCCCAAAAGATATACCCCTTCCCCAACCATTTCCTCTTTTACCCATTTGCTCCTGGAACCATACAGTGGAAGGATACACAATCTTTGAAATGTGGATAGGAATGCAATTAAAAAAAAAAAACACGAAACAAAACATTATCAAGAACTTCATCAGGGCTGGGAGTTTGGCCTCGTGGTAGAGTGCTTGCCTAGCATGCACGAAGATCAGGGTTTGATTCTTCAGTACCACATATATAGAAAAAAGCCAGAAGTACTGCCATCGCTCAAGTGGTAGAGCTCTGGCCTTGAGAAAGCCCAAGGACAATGCTCAGGCCCTGAGTTCAAGGCCCAAGATTGACAAAAACAAATGAACAACAACAACAACAACAAAAACCCACTTAATCTATAGCACGTTATGGGTCTTCTCTCTCTCTCTCTCTCTCTCTCTCTCTCTCTCTCTCTCTCTCTCTCTCTCTCTCTCTC
The DNA here is from genome assembly GCF_031878675.1 of Megascapheus bottae. Taxonomy (NCBI): domain Eukaryota; kingdom Metazoa; phylum Chordata; class Mammalia; order Rodentia; family Geomyidae; genus Megascapheus; species Megascapheus bottae. The sequence continues at coordinate 46,177,020 of NC_143525.1, read as the reverse complement.
TCTCTCACTGTTATACTGTTATTGTCATTGGTCTATGGGACTTAAACTCTGGGCCTGGGCGCTGCCCCTGACCTCTTCAGCTCAAGGTTACCACTCTACCCCTTGAGCCACATTGCCATTTCCAGTTTTCTGGTGGTTAATTGGAGATAAGAGTCTCACAGACTCCAGTGCCCAGGCTTTGAACCATGATCCTCAGATCTAGCCTCCTGAGTAGCCAGGATTACAAGGACAGTGCTCGGGCACTGAGCTCAAGCCCAGGACTGGCAGTTCTATACATACATACATACACACACACACACACACACACACACACACACACACACACACACGCTGGGCGTGGTGTCTCACACCTGTAACCCTAGCTACTCAGGAGGCTGAGATCTGAGGATCAAGGTTCAAAGCCAGCCTGGGCACAAAAGAAGATGAGATTCTTATCTCCAATTAACCTCTAGAAAACGGGAGGTGGGGTTTGGCTCAAGGGTAGGGTGGTAGCCTTGAGCTACAGAGGTAGGGACAGCGCCCAGGCCGAAGCTCAAGCCCAATGACCCACCAAATGAAAAAAAAAAAAAAAAAAAGACCATCATCTTCAAATAGTTGGACATGTTAACTTGAAACCTCATGTACATTTATACGTACAGTGCATCTTGATTAGAGTCACTCCCTTCAACCTTCCCTCGTTCCATCCATCCCATCCCCACCCATCTCCTGACGTTTCTGTTAGTTCCATTTTCATATATATGTACTGAGTATTATAACTGTGTGTGTCCACCATTCCTCTTTCCATTCATCCACCTTCCTTTTTTTTAGCACTCCCTCCTCATAGCCAAGGGCATATTATGGTTTGAAGCCAGCAGGATGGGCTGGTTTGAAAATAACTCATGCGGTTGTAATAATCCACAAAGATCCCAAGGTGACTCCTTGCAGGTGGTCACCCCACAGCCAATCTGGTCCCCTAATGAAGGTAATAAAGCAAACTGCACAGTAGGAAGAAAAGAAGGGGGCTCAGAAAACAGGGGCTGCTGAGATCATTTCCCAGCTGAGTGACCCCAAGCAAATTACTTGTTTAATCGCCTCTCTAAAGACTTACCAAGGGAGGAAACAATTGAGCAGCTAGCATCAGATACAGCCTCTAGTATCCAAGAAAAATTTCAATTCAAAGACCCCCCCCAAAGAAATAAAATAAAAAACTTACACAAAGGCTCCAGAGTAATTTGCAAACTAGCATGGTCATAAAACATTCAAAGGTGTGCTAGAAATCCTGGAACATAACCAAAGAAACCTGTTATTTAAAAGGCTGCTGAATTATAGCCTACAGTTTGTTATTTTAAAAAAATAACTAAGCACAGATTGAATCCTACCCCCTACCAAATCTAACAGATCAAAGCCAGGTCAGTATTTTCATTTTATAAACCATAGGGATGTAATGCAATATGGGGGAAGCTAGGGAAAGCTATCATGTCTAGTCCCCAGAAGAAAGGTGCGTATATGTATATAGGCAAGGGCAATAATGGACCAGTTAGCTTCTTTTCAAACCCAAAATAGACTTCTTCAGGCAAGTTCAAATATTAAAAGGCTTGGCCTCAAATTTGCTATGTAGCTCAAGTGCAACTGCTAGGAATATAGTCATGAACCATCACATGGAGCTAATAAGTCTTGACTTTTCTTTTTTTTGTGGGGGGGAGTATGTCAATCGTGGGGCTTGAATTCAGGCCTGCACATGGTCCTTGAGTTCTTTCGCTCAAAGCTAGTGATCTACCACTTTGATCTACAACTCTACTTCCAGTTTTCTGGTGGCTAACTGGAGATAAGCCTCACAGGCTTTCCTGCCCAGGCTGGCCCTGAACCGCAATCCTCAGATCTCAGTTTCCTGAGTAGCTAGGATTGCAGGCCTGAGCCACCAGCACCTGGCCAAGTCTTGACTCAACACATAGTCACACTATTCACAGGGAAGACAAACACATCCTATTTGTGGCAGCTTCCTGTTTAGGGCTGGCTGATCTTTTTATACTACTGCTCCCTCTGAGCCAACAGTGCTAGAGGTCACCCTGTTTTAACGAACAGGTAATGTTTCCTATGGGCTGACAACTGGCTCGGTGGACAGTAGTGCATTGACAATAAGACCCATTTCCCTCTGAGTCAGTACAAAGATTCACCTAACAAACACAAAAAGCAATCCTGAGTCTTGGAAGACACTCTGTGAATGTCCCATACTTCATACCAACATCTGGCCTGCAGTAAGTATTAAGAACATAAATGGTGCTGAGGTTTATAACACTGAAATCTGAATATGAAAGCTGGGAAAAAGAACCACAAATATGGGAAATGTTTTTATAGCTAAACCCTGGCCCTTTGTCAAATGTGTACCAAAACAGATTTCTGTCAGCTGGTCCTCACTAGCAGAGGTACTCATTCCAGAAGGGAGGGACTGAGACAGTTCCAAGGCTCCCATGCACTGCCTTGAATTCGGCTTCTACCAATCTATTGCTCAGGACTGCAGCAGCACTCAGCAGCATTACAGAGGCGGGGAGGGGAGGGCAAGAAATCTCTACCAGTCTCAAAAGAGCTGGTGGTTCCCAGACCACAGTGAGAGCTAGGAGTAAATGCTGGGCAGCAAGGCATTTGGTGTCTTTGCATCCGCTTTCTCATCTGGATAATAGTAGGCTTGGCCTAAAGTAAGCTAATGTTTTTTCCAGCTGTAGAAAAAAATTCAGAGCTTCAATATTAGCAAGTCAACGGAAGTTCCTGTGGCTTCCTGTATGATTTCTTTGCTTAAATAAATACCTTTAACATCCCACACATCTCATAGTGTGAATATTACATGCCTTGATCTAATACCCAAGGATTCTTTCTTTCCCCTTTTCCCTTGAAACATGGGTCAGAAATTTCCCTGCCTGGAGACAGTATACCGGTCATCCTAAGGACTGTTCTTCATACATGCTCTTTTTATTAAGGTCTAATGTAATCACTACTCAGTTCTCAGGCTAGTTAGAAGCGCAAGAGGATGGAGGAAATCTACCCAGCAGCATGTGGGCACACCCAAAAGTGACTGTTAATGGGGAAAGAATGAGGCTAAATTCTGGAAGAGCAACAGAGTGGTGAAGCCAAGCCAGAGTCCACACAAGTCAACAAAAGTCAACAGAGAGGAAGGAAAAGGGAATGGGAGGGGAAGAAGAAAACAAACTAGTGAGAAACTTGAACCTGAAATTCCTTCATTCATTCATCCGGCCCACACCGGCTGCCTACTATGTACAGGGAACTAACCGATGAGTCACTAGGGGAAATGACGAAGGTCAACCACACAGATCCACTCCCTGAAGTGACGATCTAGTAGGAGGCATGAAGGCAGACAAGCAAACCACTGAAATGCACAGCAGAGACAGGACTGTGCCATAAAGGAGACATAAAGGAGAATCCTCTCCTAAAAGACTTGGAGAAGGTGATTACGACGTCCAGTGATGATAAGTCAGACAAAGGGAGCTTTGAGGAAAGACAGATTTTTCTAAGCCGAAAGCAAAATAGAAATAAAGGTTCTGAGTAAGCAGATAAGGAATGACAAGGACGTGAATTTGATCTGAGAAAGAGGCAAGCAGGAAGGGAGGGATGTTATTAATAATTACGAGGGGTCCAGAGAGCCATGGCTAAACTAGTTAGATGGACTGAAGCTGGAGTGAGAGTTTAGAAACCAACAGTAGAATCTTAATGTAAATCCTGTGAGAGAGCAAGAAGAAAAGCGGACGTTGATGAATTAGAACCTGGAGTAACTAAAATCCTCGACCCATAAAATTGAGGTAATGGGGCTGGGAGTGTGGCCTAGTGGTAGAGTGCTTGCCTGGCATGCACGAAGACCCGGGTTTGATTCCTTGGTACCACATGCATAGAAAAAATCTGGAAGTGGTGCTGAGGCTCAAGTGGTAGAGCTCTAGCCTTGAGAAAGTCCAAGGACAGTGCTCAGGCCCTGGCCCTGAGTTCAAGGACTACCAAAAAAAAAAGTGACCACATTTGATGAGACCACATCAAATGAATGGTAAACAAAGGAATATCTAGAAGGCAAAAAAAAATAGAAGGGCCCATTTTCACTTCAGAACTGCCGAAGGCAGAAAAATCCTGTCCGTCACTAGTTGACACGTTATTTCTCTATGGTAAACAGGGTTATTCATGGAGCTTACATAGGAACAGAATACATGACAGCCACTGCAGCAGATGCTCCTGCAGTCAACTCAATCACCCCTTACCAATCTGAATAGCATCCTCACTTGTACATTAAAGATTATTGTGCCTACATTGCAGGATGATCACATGGTCTACTGGACTATTGTTAGCTTTTTTTGTAACTATATTATCCCAAACCATCCTATCTTATTACTTATTCTATGCTCACCAAATAAGATATTTATTAATCTGATTTCCTAGCTCTCTTAAAATTGAAGAGCAATATCCTAGTGAAATCTAGATCCTGTTTTGTTTTGTTTTAAATCTTCACTCTAAAAAAATTAATTGGTGGGGCCAGGAGTTTGGTCTAGTGATAGAGTGCTTGCTTAGCATGCACGAAGACCCGGGTTCAATTCCTCAGTACCACATACATAGAAAAAAGCCGGAAGTGGTGCTGAGGCTCAAGTGGTAGAGCTCTAGCCTTGAGGAAGTCCAAGGTCAGTGCTCAGGCCCTGAGGTCAAGCCCTGGACTGGCAAAAATTAAAATAAAATTAATTGGGACTGGAGACATAGCTTAAGTGTTAGAGTGCCTGCCCAGCATGCACAAGGCTCTGAGTTCAATCCCCAATAATTCCTTAATTAACTAATTAATCAGTTATTTCATGATAAACTGGTATGCTATTTTGAGCTCAGCCTCTTAGGTTCAAATAAAATCCTGTTTCCAAAAGATTTATCATTTCCAGGTACTCAAAATATTATTTTGTGACCTAATACCAAACCTAGAACATAGTAATCAGAATTCTAAGGGACTTTGCTGAGAAGCGAGACTGCTACCCCTCAAAGCAGCCCAATTCGGTGCCCGAATCTACAAACCAATGTGTATATTTTCCTATACTTACTTCCCCACTCACCACCACTCTCAAATCCCCAGTTGTGAAGTGTGGTAAATCATATTTTATCTTACTCTCAAACCATCCAGAAGTCAAATTTTCATTTTTTTCTCATTTCTACATTTGTCCCTCATATCCCAATATACTTGGTATCACACGGGATCACAGTGTTTATCACAAGAATGAATTTCAAACACAACTTAAAATATAACACACTGAAATCCAACATTTTCCAAGATCTATTAATAGAGCTTCTTTTTCTTTTCTTTCTTCATTTCTCTATTCCTACATATTATAGAAAACTTTTTTGTGCCAGAATTAAGGCAGGAACTTCGGGCTTAGACACTGTCACTGAGCTTTTGCTTTTACTCCAGGCTAGTGATCTACCATATGAACCACAGCTCTACTCCCAGCATTTTGGGGTTAAATTGGAGTAAGAGTTTCAGACTTTCCTGCCTGAGCTGGTTTCAAAGTTCAATCCTTGGACCTTAGCCTTCTGAGTAGCTATGATTACTGGTGTCTGGCTGCATCCTGCATTTGAGTCAAGTCCAGACCAGTTCCTATATGGCTCACAAAAGGCCCCAAGTAATATGGGTCCTGCCTGGCTCCACACTTACAAGATGTCTTCTTCCTTATTCACCTTACTCTAGCTTTCCACCACTGCCTTACAATTCCTTGAAAACAGTAATTTATTACCCTCAAACTGAGTGCTGTGGTTCCTTTTCTGGATGGGACATTCTTCCAGCTCTGTAACTGTTTAATGCATCATGGAGTCTCACTGTATTTGCTGAAAGAATGGATCCCATAGTATATGGTCAGGTAACTGAAATCTCAGTATCTGGCAATCTCACCCCTCAGTTTCAGTGCTTTATCTCTAAATACCTGCTCTATCTCAAACCTCAATTTTAGCATAGTAAGTACATTTAAAACTAAACCCCAGGGCTGGGACTTTGACCTAGTGGTAGAGTGCTTGCCTAGCATGCACAAAGACCCGGGTTCGAGTCCTTGGTACCACATACATAGAAAAAAGCCAGAAGTGGTGCTCTGAGACTCTAGCCTTGAGAAAGTCCAAGGACAGTGCTTAGACCCTGAGTTCAAGCCCAGGACTGGCACAAAAAAAAAAATAAAATAAAATAAAAAATCTTCCAGAGCCCCCTGGTCTGGGGGCCCCAAAAGTGGCTTCAAAGGCAGCTCTTGGACAGGCAATGGCTCACATCCTCCAAGTGGAACCAATTAACCTTCTGTGCAGGAGAAAAAAAAATCTCCCAGGTGACTGGTACACAGCTAGATCTGTAACCACATGACCAACTCCCTATTCAATAAACATGCACTGATTCCAAAGTTGGCAACAATTCTGAATCCTAACCACATTGCATATCCTTTTTGCAGAATGATGTAGACTGTCCTTCAGGGTGAAGTCCACATCTCAACCTGTTGAGTCTGAGCTGTTTGTGACTTACTCTGACCAAGATGAGGCAAAGTGATCACGTAGGCCTCCAAGGCTCAAGTTCAAAGACATCCAACCCTGCAACATCTATTATAACCTGAGATGGCTTAATAAAACAATGAGAGGTCAAGAGAGAAACAAGATTTCACAGAGGAGAACCAAGATCTCCCAGCCAATAGTTAGCACCAAGGTCCAGATGCCTAAGAGAAGCTATCCTGGATCATCCAGCCTATATACCATCACATTGAACAAAGCAGCCTGTAAGATCACCAAAAGCTTTTGGGTAGCTTATTACACAGTAATAAATATTGGAATTGGAGGAAATTCAAAATTCTCCTCATCATTCAAATTTTCCTAATTCAGATGATTAAAAAAGAAAAACGTCCTACATGCTCATCAAAATTACTCCTTCAAAGCACATTCCCTCATGAAAAACAATCAATCCCCCTGATAATTTTCTTGTACTTAAAGATGGTAGTCAAGCTATACTTTTAGATTTTCCTTCTCTTTAGGCCAAAGTCTTCCTTCTTTCCCCCTTTAAACTTACTGACAAGACCTATTTTTCAACCTTTGAAAATCCTCTTCAGTATGAGAGTACCCAAATTAAGTATCATTTATGTCTAATGGAGATTATTTCCTAGCCCTGATGGTTCATCTTTTCATAATTTCACACAGTTCCAAATATATCTCCAAAAGTTATGAAGCGCTCCAAAGATTAATTATGCACTATAATAACGTGAGAACTTTTCTGATCTTTCTTATCACTCAGCTTATTCACTTCATGCTGACACTTCATTCATCAACCTGGTTTGACACTTGAGCACAAAAGCTGGTTTTAACAAATGCCCAAATAATTAAGCACAATAGGAAAACCTAAAACTTAGTGGAAAAGCTCTTGCCTAGTATGCTCAAGGCCTGGGATTCAATTTCTAGCAGAGTCAAAGTGAGTGAGAGAGAGAGATAGGTCGGGGGGAGAGAAGAATGAGAATATACACACACACAGGATAAGACATTGAAGTGGACACAGCATTAATTGCAGTCAAGGTCTCTATCCACATCTAGGGCCTTTACATAGATAGGTCAGGCAGCCTGAGTTCTAAGAACCTCCTTCTAAAGCAGCCTCGTTAGAGACAAAGTCTTCAGCACTTGTCTTTTGGGAAAAGGCATCAGTTATATATGCCTGAATTATACCATTTGGGGTATATTTAGCTCCAAAGAGACCAACCAGTGACTTAATGCAGAGTAAGAATGTTTTCTGAGTCTTGCTTCTCTATCAGAACTAGCTTTACAACCACTGGTAAATTAGAGATAATAAAAGCCTACTCAACACAGGGTTACTGTAGGTATCAAATCAAATGATACATAGAAATAACTTTGTAAAGCCCTATAAACATGACGCTCAAGACTTCAGCAAGCTCTTTAAGTCCTCAAAGTAATTTAGAGCTGTTACCTGAGAAGCAGTCAGGAGCTCAAGTTTACCAAGGAGAAATCAAAACCATCTATCGAAGCCGGGCACAGTGGCTCTCGCCTGTAATTCTAGCTACTCAGGAGGCTGAGGATTGAGGTTCAAAGCCTGCCCCCGCACTACAAAGCAGTGGGACTCTTATCTCCAATTAATCTCTAGAAAAATGGGAGTGAGGCTGTGGCTCAAGGGTAGGGCAGCACCCAGGCCCAGAATTCGAGCCCCATGACCTCCACCCCTCAACTCCCGAAAAAAAAAAAAAAAATCCATCTAAGGAGAACATACAGATTTTCTAATATTTCAAAGACTGATAAAGACATTAAGAATAGTGGATTACTAGTATGGGATATATATGCTCTATAGACATGTTATATAGAACGATATGTATCTATGACATACAAAGTCTCAGCTTAATTTTAATTTTGTTCTTAAATTTATGCACCAGTGATTGCGTACAGAGATTCCCTTCTTGAATATTTGTTTGTTAAACACGGCATTTGAAATATGATGTAAAAAAATCTGTGCTAAAGGCCAGGCGCAGTGGCTCACACCTGTAATCCTAGCTACTCAGGAGGCTGAGATCTGAGAATCAAGGTTCAAAGCCAGCCTGAGCACAAAAGGACCTGAGACTCTTATCTCCCTCTAGAAAATGGGAAGTGGGGCTTGGCTCAAGGGTAGGGACAGCACCCAGGTGGAGTTCAAGGCCATGACCCACAAAAAAAAAATCCATGTTAATAAAATCTTTTAATTAAAAAAAAAAAAAAAAAGAACAGTGGTTTAACTCTGGGAACTCACATCACTCACTATCTCTGAAGTGCCAGTTTCCAGATGTGATACTCAGTCAAGGAACTTAGCAGTCTAGTAGAAAAGACAGAGGTATGGAAGTCTAAGGTAGGAAGGAAGAATAACTTTACCTGAGGAGGTACAAGAAGACTGCACATGGGGGTAGGTACAGATGAAAGGACCACTGAGAAAAGATACACAGTCCTGAAACCAGTGACTCATGCCTATAATCCTAACTACAGAAGGTTGAGATCTGAAAATTACAGTTTAAAGCCAGCTCCAGCAAACAAATCCAAAAAGACTTTTACCTCTGATTAACCACCAAAAAGCTGGAAGTGGAACTGTGGCTCAGGTGGTAGTGTACCAGCCTTATGCAAAAAAGCCAAAGGACAAGTCCCAGTACCAGCACAGACACACACACACACACCCTAGCCAGGTGCTGGCAGCTCACTCTGATAATCCTAGCTACTCAGGAGGCCGAGATCTGAGAGAAATACCATTCCAAGCCAGCCTGGGCAGGAAAGTCTAAGAGACACTTATCTCCAATTAACCACCAAAATCAGAAGTGGCACTGTGGCTCAAAGAGGTAGAGTGCTAGCCATGATTGAAAGAGCTCAGAGATAGTACACAGGCCTGGAGTTCAAGCTCCAGGACTGACCATCAACCAAGAACCAGCCCTAAAGGAACATGAAAGAGCAAAGAATGAGGCAAACAAGAAAGTAAAAGTGAAGCGCAGAGAAATGAATGGAGAGAAATAAGATAGACTGTAGTAGTTAGCAGGTCAAGGTCAAATCTGAAGGACTTTAAAAATCAAGCTAAGTAGCCAATGGAGAGCCACTGGTACCCAAAAAGTCCAAAAAAAAGATTAGATATGGCCTTTGGGAAGACAACTTGAGCAACAACATACAGAAGATAGGATCAGAAAAGGACTTATAGTGAAGTGGCACAGTACATTTGACAAAGGTTTGAAACATGAGTTTACATAAAATTTCTGGAGGCAAAGTAAATAAAATGTTAAGATTTTGGGAATGGTCATCTCTGTAATCTTTGAGGAGTGTAAATTCTGCCTAAAAGCACTCACAAACAAAATTCTAACCATTGGAATGTTTAAACAAAACATCTAGCCAGGCCCAGTGGCTCACGCCTGTAATCCTAGCTACACAGAGGGCTGAGATCTGAGAAGTGAGGTTCAAAAGTCAGCCCATGCAAAAAAGGACCTGAGACTCTTATCTCCAATTAACCTCTAGAAAAAAAAAAAAAAACGAGAAATGGGGCTTGGCTCAAGAGTAGGGCGATAGCCTTGAGCTGAAGAGCTCAGGAAGAGCATCCAGGCAGAGTTCAAACCCCAAGACCCACAAAAAAAAAAGGTCTAGTTTTTTTAATCCCGGGTAAATTAAAGCAACAATGTGGAGAAATAACAAGCTATACATCCAGCAGTACTCTAGTATAGAAAAGCAATCACAGGTTAGCATATTTACACGATATAAAAAAAGAAGAATCAATAGGAAAATTTGGTGGATAAAGTTAGGAGATCAAACATACAGTAACACATGCAGATGGCAGGGAAGATAGTAGGTGAAATAATGAGTTGTTAAGTACGAGCTGAATTAAGATGTCTTTTGAACAGCCTGGTAGTTGTGTCAAGTTCAGACAGTCAGGATTTGTCTGACTGGCAACCAAGATCTGAAGTTTGGGACAGCATGCTGGACCAGTAAAACATGATGAGAGCTCAATGTATGGGCTAATGAGACCATTAAAAGGCAAAGCCTTGGAATATAGCATCTCCACATTTATGGGACAGTCAAAGAGAATGTTAAAAAAAAAAAAAGACACTCTGGAAACTCAGGGACAAATGAAGAGTATTGCTAGGGGATCAATGGTTAAACTGTGTGAAGTGCTAGGAAGAGATTAAGACAGGCTGAAAGTGGGACACTGGGTTGGATAAGTCGTTTACTGGAGATCCGCAGTAATGAGTTGAAGAAGCTGCTAAGGCCAAAATGACAACAGGCATATGAAAGGATTGGAGCTGGGAAAGTTCGGTATAGACTCTTCCTCACTCTACCTTTGCTGAACACCTACTCTGTACCAATAAACCCGTATTCTCAATATCCCTACCCTATGGTTGGAGACTCACCCAATCTTCACATAAAGCAGTTTTGTGGTGGACTGGAGTTCTGGGTTGAAATCATCTCTTGTAGGGATTTCAGAGAAGGTTCATATGTATAAGATCCGAAGTGAGAGAACAACAGCCCACCAGAGGCACCACCTGGTAAGGAAACTAAACCTCACCTTGAGGGGCGGGGGAGGGGAGCCCACCTGCCAAGAGATGTAAATGTAAATGTAAATTTTTAGCAAAACAGTTGAAAAGTTTAGAAGTGAAAAGCACAACAGAGATGGGTAGGGGGCTGGGCAGAATCAAGAATGAGGGGAGCTTCTTTATAATCCCTGAGAAAGGAAGAGAGCAGAGGCTCACAGTAAGGCAGTGTTCCCTATAATTCAGAATTGTTACTAGGAAGGTAAGCAAATGGCATCACCTCTCTTCCTTTTGTGGTTTAATTTAACCAAACTGTTTTGCACAAGATAGGAAAAAAAAAAAAAAGCACAAAGTGAATAAGGCTGTGTAATTAATGTATCTGGCTTTTTTAGTTTTATATAATCAACAGTTTAATTAGGTCTAAGCCACAGTCACATCCTAAAAGAAACGGGCTGACTTCAAGAACTAAAATGATAAAGCTTTGGCTCCCTTCTAAAGGCTAAGAGTTTTCCCATTGTCTACTCAGGCTAACTGTAGCTGACAGAAATAAAGAAAACAGTCTGGCAAATTACCTGATCCTGCTTGTTTCAAAACACTGCCATGGCGGAGAGCCAGCTGCCTCTAGCTGCCCGGGCTGAGGTTGCTGGAGCCATGTTCAGATGAAGTCTCTGAACCCACAGTGGTGGCTTTCAGGCAGCATGAATGGTGCCGCCTGGGGATATTATCTCCCTGGTAAGCAAGATTGCAACAGAGCCTGCAGGACCGTGCTGACTCACGCTAGCAAGGCTGTTTCCCAAACAACTCAGCCTGAGCCAGCCACAATCAACTGCAACCTAGGGAAGACGGGGCACCCCACAGATGGTTTTCAGTCAGGGGTTGATGGATGGGGGCAGGTAAACTGCATTCCCCCACTGCAGGAATTTAGCCACCCCTGGAGCCTTTACCGGGGAAGCTCCAATGGCCAGTTTCTGAAATTTCATCTGAGCGCAGTCTGGGGCTCTGGACAGCACACTGCTGCAGGTAGCAGGCTCACTGCTCTGAGGATTTTCCCAGGGGGGCCGTACAGAAGTCACTTCACATTTACAAATCGGAACACCGAGCTCAGTGGGCTCAATCCAGTAACTGGCCCAAGCATTGCTAGCTTACGGAATTGGGGTAACTTTTTGTCGGCATTAACCAAGCTCATTGATCTTTTATTCCACTCTGCTTCCTCTGACCTCTCCATTTCCTTAGACAATTGACTGTCCAAGACAGAAGTACTGCAGGATACTTTCAAAAATTCAGCTGAGCACGCTGGTGGCTCATGCCAATAATCCTAGCTACTAGGAAGGCTGAGATCCTAGGATCACAGTTCAAAGACAGCCCTGACAGAAAAGTTCATGAGACTCTAATCTCCAATAAACTACTCGGGAAAAGCTGGAAGTGGTCAAGTGGTAAGAGTCCTAGCCTTGAGCACAAAGCAGCTCAGGGATAGCACCTAGGCCCTGAGTTCAAATCCCAGGATCGGAAAAAAAAATACTTTGAGAATGATTGGCTCATCAATAATGACTTGGGTTTTTTTTGTTTTTTTTTTTTTTGTTTTTTTGCCAATCAGGGACTGAGCACTATCCTTGGATTTTCTCAAGGTTAGAGCTCTACCACTTGAGCCTCAGCACCCTTTCTAGCTTTTGCCTATGTATGTGGTACCGAGGAATCGAACCCGGGTCTTCGTGCATGCTAGGCAAGCACTTTACCACTAGGCCAAACTCCCAGCCCCAATAATGACTTGTTATTACTGACTTTGCCCTGATAGAACTGGCATGGGTGTTATTCAAAGAAAATCAATTCTGAACTTCATTTCAGATCCTTCTGTTTCCTGTTCAAAATACAGGAGGGCTTCCTACCATCTATCAGCTGTTTCTCCCTTCCTCCTTCCTCCCTACCATTCCCTACCCTTCCTTGCTCTCCCAATACATTATGTTCGTTATATGAAGGGGTTTCATTGTCAGTTATTTCCTAGTGCGGGATTCAAGGCAGACACACTAATCTCCATCTTTCGAGGTAGATGGCACATGACATGAACTTAGGATGTAGGTAGTAACCCAGCTTTCCACTCAAAACTGTTATGTACATTTTTGTACATGCAGACGAATTGTGGATTTGAAACGATGCTACTTTAATCCTATTCCTTGCCTGACACACAGTTCTTTTTTTGTCATTATTCCAGTAGCAAAGGACAGACACTATGGGGTTTTTGTGTGGTTTTGTTTCGGCCAGTCCTGGACATGTCCCTGAGCTTCTTTTGCTAAAGGCTAGTGCTCTACCACTTGAACCACAGCACCACTTCCGGCTTTTTCTGTTTATGTGGTACTGAGGAATTGAACTCAGGGTTTCATGCATGCTAAGCAAGCACTCTACCACTAATCACATTCCCAGCCCCACTATGGGTTTTTTATAAGATATAAAATGTTCCCTACTTTTTCTACCCTTCAGTGTTTCCAATGCAGAAAATGACTGTTTAAAGAAAGTTTCCCTGCCATGTGTGTTAATTAGTCCTTTTCAAATGATAACAGATTCTTTACAGCAGCTGACAACCATTATCACATGGCCCATACTTTAAAAAATTGTTTCTGGAGATGGTGATAATCCACAAACATTCTAACATGAAACAACTCTAAGGTCCAAGTACAGAACTTAGAGGAGGGGGGGTAAAAATGATGAGATATTGTGTTTTGTTTTTTGTTTTTCTAAAAAAGCTTCCAAGCTTGTTATACATTAGTAAACTTTAAGTAAGGGAGAAAAACTCTTAACAGTGCAGGGGAGGAAGAAAATGTGAATTATATGAGAAGCAACTCCAAAACCAGAAGCAGCTGAGCTCTGCTTGAGACAGGTGAGGAGGAGCTTCTGGAGCTTATGTCCCTCTGAGACTCTTGATAGATGCTAAATTTGAACTGATGGCCTCTGACACTTAAGGGCTTGTTAAGTTATATGAAACTTCTAAGACTATGAGGCTCTATGATTAAATTCCTTCAATATATATATTTATTTATTTATTTTGTCAGTGGGGACTTGAACTGTGGGCCTGGGCGCTGCCCCTGAGCTCTTCAGCTCAAGGCTGATGTGCTACCTCTGGAGCCACAGCTCCACTTCATGGACTTTTTAGGACCTGGGCTGGCTTTGAACTGCCATCCTCAGATCTCAGCCTCCTGAGTAGCTAGAATTACAGGCGTGAGCTACCATGCCCAGCTCAAGGTACTATTTTAAAATGGGGGGGGGGTTCATGGGTGGTTACAACAGATTTAATGTAGCATGTGTATACATATATAAATAGAAAAAAATTAAGCTAGGAGGTGATGGCTCACACTGTAATCTTAGCTACTCAGAAGGCTGACATCTAAGGATCATGTTGTTTAAAGCCAGCCTGGCCAAGAAAAGGCCAAGAGATTCTTATCTCCACTAAGCACCAGAAAGTAAGAAGTGGAGCTGTGGTTCCAGAGGTAGGATGGTAGCCTTGAGCTGAAGAGCTCAGGGGCAGCGCCCAGGCCCAGAGTTCAAGCCCCACAACTGACAAAAAAAAAAAAGAAATTAATCTTCTGAAACTCAAACTCAAACTTGGTGCCTGATGTTTTAACTCATTGGCTAGCACTCTACCATGTCTCCATCCCCAACAAAATTAATCTTAGTTACACCCACATCTTTTTTCTTATTAAGGAAGTGTATTGATAAACTCAAATTTCCAGGACCAGTGGCAGTCTCATCTTGTTGATGAGTAAGGGCAGGACACTCACTGCCAAATTCTAATGCCTAGTGTTCAAACAAAATTATCTACTTAAGAACTATAATATAGTTGTCAACCAAACATGTATCATCTAATAAATCACAGGAATTAAGTACAAGAGATGATGTAAACTCTGGGAGACTCAGAAATCAACTCTAGGACTATTTAATCAACAGGGGTGCTTACTTGAAAAAAATCCTCTTCCAGCCCAGCTCCTCAACTGCTGTGAATTAACAGAATCTAACAGAATCGGAATTTTAAATAAGCACCCTCCCCCCCTTTCTAAGTGATTCCATACAGCCAGTCCCGGGAATGTGCTTTGAAAGGCAGGTCACAGTTCTATTCCCTAAGTACTGCTGTCACCCACAGTCCTTCCACTGAGACACTTCCACCTGGGATGCAATACAAGAGACTTCGTGGTATTTTTATGACTATGAAAATTAAAGTTCACTTGACTCAACAGAACAGTCAAATGAACCAGAGGAGAAAAGGGCCCCCAGAGGGACAAGTTCTAAGTTGAGGCATTTGACTTCCCTATGAGACAGTTTTGCCCAGAAATCCACGCCAGGAGACGCTACACAGCTCTTATGTCGAGAGCGCCCAAATATCAACTTATCACCACTGCATCAGCCATTGCAGCTCACTGTAACGTAGGCACAAATCCTCTGTATGCCATGGCCTCTCCTGGGAGGCAAAGGATGTCGCCATGGCAGAGATCACTCCATCCTGGGGCCAGGAGGACGAGGGAGTCCCTTAACGAGCTACTCGTATAGCCCAGATACAGGAGCTGGCATGCTGAGGCTCAACCCCATCCCACAATGCTCCACTACAACTCTGGGGTGGAGCCAATCTATCCCCTGTATGATTATCAGCATGTACTGTAGTGTAATTATGGACACTTTGTTACCCACTGCAGTCTAATCCTTCATAGGTCAGGAAAGGTATTAAATATTAAGAGCCTGGCCTCGGCCCACCTCAGGTGCAATGAAATCCTAAGTTACTATATGTCAGTACTTAAAAAAATGCAGGAGGAATTCCAGAGCTAACAGGACAGGTGTGAGAATATAATTAGACAGGCAGGGAGAAAGAAAGTCAGTGAAAACTATCTGGTGGGTGGAATTTTTTACACAAGACTATTCCTTTTCTTTTTTCTTTTTTTTTTTTTTTTTTTTTGCGCCGGCCAGACTTCAACTGAGGGCCTGGGCACTGCCCTTAAACACTTTTTGTTCAAGGCTAGCACGCTGCCACTTGTGCCACAGTTCCACTTCCACCCTTTTCTGTGTACGCGGTACCAAGGAATTGAACCCAGGGCTTCGTGCATGTGAGGCAAGCACTCTACCACTAGGCTACGCCCCGAGCCCTCACAAGGCTATTTCTTAGTTTGCCTCCTGAACAGAAAAGGGGTAGAGAAAACACCCCTGTCACCAAGCTCCACCACCTAAAAAGTACTAATAATGTCACAACTAGTGGGCTTGAGTTCTATCGCTTGTTTCATCTCTAACTCAACTTTGAGGGTTTTCTGCATTCACTGTTCTTTACTATATTTGGATTCTTTTCCACAGACACGCACGTGCACACACACACAAATGGTCACATTCTCTCTCCCCTCATACACATGCCTCCCCCCTCCAGTAAACCAAATTTCCTCAATTTTTGCCCTGGCTTCCTCTAAAACACCACAAGACTGAGTTACCTTTGTTCACTCCCCTAAGTCTAGCCTCTGTCGACCTGTGTCTCCTCTTGAAGAATGATTCCTAGCCAAGCAGATACGATTACCTGCTCGCCTACAGTTAATCATCAAAATGAGTTTGGTAGGCTCTGCAAATAAAAGGACATGGCTGCCCAGCTTGAATGTCCCATCAAGATAATCAAAGTAATGGACGGGGAAGAGATTTCAAAATAAAGACCGAACTGCACATTTCAGCAGCACTTAAGAAAACACTCCATCTGACTAAGCAGCTGATGAACAGACAAATCCCCAAAGGGCTGAGCATGCTCTGAAGGTCTTTGTGCTTACAGCTCTCACTTCCCCCAAGACTCAGTGAGAAAGCACATCATAGAATCAGATTTGCATTATTTATAATAAAGTGGACAAGCACATCCCAACACCCAGGATCCTACTGAATTACTGGCAAATAAAGCTACCATACTGTTTCAACTCAGACCCACAAAACAAACAATAAAACTTTCTTTAGGTCTTCAAAGGGAAGGGAGAGAGAGAGAGAGAGAGAGAGAGGTTATCAGTGAATCATCAGTTATAGTTAGAAGTTCTCAGGTGCTATTGCACAGTGGGTTGACTAGAAAGAATGGAAATAAAAATAAGAGGGATGAGTGCTTATGGCTCAGCCACAAAAGAGACTGAGACCCAGAAGATCATGCATCAAAGCTAGCACAGTTAGGAAAGCCCATAAGATTCCATCACTAGGGGCCAGGAGTTTGGCCTAGTGGTAGAGTGCTTGCCTAACATGCATGAAAACCCGGGTTCGATTCCTCGGTACCCACATACATAGCAAAAAGCCGGAAGTGGTGCTGAGGCTCAAGTGGTAGAGCTGTAGCCTTGAGAAAATCCAAGGACAGCGCTCAAGCCCTGAGCCCAAGCCCAGGACTGGCAAAAAAAAAAAAAAAAAAAAAAGATTCCATCACTAAACTACTCAGCAAAAGACTGGGCCAGAGACATGGCTCAGATGGTAGAGCACCAGTCAAGCAAGCAAGCTGAGCAAGTGTGAGGATCTGAGTTCAAACTCTACAAAAAAGAAGTCACAAGGATCTAACACCAGTGACTCACATCTGTACTCCTAGCTGCGTAGGAGGCTGAGATCACAAAAGGAGCTCACACAGTCCAAGGATTACTTGGGCAGAAAAGCTTGAGACTCCTTCTCAATCTACAACTACAGCTGGGTGTGGGTAGCACACACCTGCCATCCCTGTTACATGGGATGCTGACTTACGTCTCAAGGGAAAGAATCTGGGCATAGTGTCCTGTGCCCGTCATCCTAGCTATGATGGGAAGCCAATGATGGAATGCAAACTGAAGTCCAAGAATGTTCTTGGACAGGAAACAAGACCCTATCTCAAAAATAACCAGTATAACCAAGGGCTGGAGAAGTGCCTCAAGCAACAGAATACCTGCCTAGCAAGCATAAGTGCCCGAATATAAACCTCAGTATTGAGATTAAAAAAAAAAACACAAGGAAAAAATTCCATTGTTCCCAAAATTTTGGAACAATGCACTGTAACCAGCAGATAGGGAGAAAACATAATTAGAAAATTTAGAACCCTTTAAATACTAGTTACTTCTGGTGGGATTAGAAGAAAGAAGAAGGAATATCTAAACATACACTTACCAAAAAACCCATTAGCTTCATTCCCAGGCACTTAATCCAGAGAAACTAAAACTTGGGTCCACATTCAAACTGTATGCTACATGGCTTTGTTTGTAAAATCCCCAAAATGGAAGCAACCAACACACTCTTCAATGATCAAAATTACTGCAATACTTTCACATCATGGAATACTACTCAACAAGGAAAAAGAATAAACCATTGCTACATATAACTGGGATACTAAGTGAAAAATGAGAATTTCTACGTGTCACAAAACCACATACTGTTATGAACATTTGTATGACATTTCTAAAGTAACAAAATTAGAGATATAAAGAGATGACCAGGCCAGGCGTGGAGGCTCATGCCTGTAATCCTAGCTAGTCAGGGGGCTGAGATCTAAGGATCGAGGTTCAAAGCCAGCCCAGGTACTGAAGACCCAGTTAATCACTAGAAAACAGGAAGTGAGGCTGTGGCTAAGGGGTAGGGTAGTAGCCTTGAGCTGAAGAGCTCAGGGACAATGCCCAGACCCAGAGTTCAAGCCCATAATCCACAAAAAAAAAAAAAAATATGACCAGAAGTGGAGCTATGGTTCAGCTGGTAAAGTACTAACCTTGAGCAAAAAAGCCAAACAAGACTGGTTGCCAAGAACGGCAGTTGGGGAAAAGGAAATGAGATGTGTGTGAACCTACAGAGGAATAGAACAAGGAAGAAAGGAAGATAAGCATATATGGACCTTAATTGCCAAAGCACTTACAGTAATCTATATAGGATAAAACGGCACAGAGCTACACACACACACACACTCCCCTATGGTTAACTAAGATGTAACCATTAGGGGAAGATGGGTGAAGGGTACATGGGAACTCTGTACTATTTTGCAACAGTGAACCTATAATTATCTCAGAAATACAAATTTTTAAAAAATGAAACCAAGGAGAACTAAGGAACTGAAAAGTTTATGAAGTGTAGCATATTTCATTCTATTTTGCAATCTCCACTATGCTGGGGAGCGGCGGGTGTCATCTTTAAGTCTGACCCAGTTGTGAGCTCAACTTCTGAAAGTATACTCAGAGTTCCCTGTGCCCTGTCCCTTGTGGCCTTTCTATCTCATCTCCTCCAACGCCCCTTCAGAATGACCTCTTGATGCAATATCAGCTGAGCAGGCAGGCAAACTACTCTGCTGGATATCAAAAACATTTGAAAACCAGGGCAGTTACACAAGCAAACTGTGCCAGCAGAGCTTGCTAGGTAAGGCAAGGGACAGGATGCACATGGCTTTACTTAGCACAGTCCCATGGCAGTTACCAGTTCGGATAGTTGCTAACCAGCAG
Source organism: Megascapheus bottae (assembly GCF_031878675.1). Classification (NCBI taxonomy): domain Eukaryota; kingdom Metazoa; phylum Chordata; class Mammalia; order Rodentia; family Geomyidae; genus Megascapheus; species Megascapheus bottae. Next base: position 46,157,621 of record NC_143525.1, on the reverse strand, counting down.
ACCTTGTACTTGCTAGGAAAGATTTGTGAAAGAAATACAAAAGATGATTCTGCAGACACCCTCGGCCCTGACAACCCAGCTTTACTTTTTTTTCTTGGTTAGTCATGGGGCCTGAACTCAGGGCCTGGGCGCTGTCCCTGAACTCTTCAGCTCCAGGCTACCACCCCCATGAACTCTTCAGCTCCAGGATACCACCCTACTGCTTGAGCCACAGGGTCACGTCCAGTTCTCTAGTGTCAATTGCAGATGAGTATCATCGTCTAGGGGCCAGGAGTTTGGCCTAGTGGTCGAGTGCTTGTCTAGCATGCATGAAGACCTGGGTTCGATTCTTTGGTACCATATACATAGGAAAAGCCAGAAATGGTGCTGTGGCTCGAATCGTAGAGCTCTAGCCTTGAGAAAGCCCAAGGACAATGTTCAGGCCCTGAATTCAAGGCCCAGAACTGGCAAAAAAAAAAAAAAAAAGAGTGTCACAGTCTTTAGTGCCTGGGCTGACTTTGAATTGCAATCCTTATATCTCAGACTCCTGAGTAGCTAGGATTATAGGCGTGAGCCATCGCCCAGCCCCAGCTTTACTTTCTAGATTTTGTGTGTGTGTGTGTGTGTGTGTGTGTGTGTGTGTGTGTGTGTGTCTCCTAGGGCTTTCACTCAACTCTTGGGTGCCATCCCTGCACTTTTTTTCTCAAGCTGAACACTCTTACCACTTGAGCCACAGCCCCACTTTTGGCTTTTTTGGTTAACTGGAGGTAAGAGGCTCACAGACTTTACCACCTTGGACAGCTTCAAGCTGTCATGCTCCTGAGTAGCCAGGATCACAGGCGAGAGGCACCAGGGAAGAACAGAGGTTCTCGTGAGCATGGCCACCACCACCCACTCACAACACTTACAACACAAGGCCTAGCGGCTGTCGGCCATTTGTTGGGAAGACTACTCATGTCAATGTGCACAAAAATCAACAAAAGAAAAATAAAGATCCACCAACGAATTCTCCAAACCATATATGAATTCTCTAAGCCAAATATACTTCTAAGGGTGGCTAGCTTAAATATCAAATATATTTAAATTTTGAGAATTAGGACTAAACTATGAAACAGTGCATTACTAGTAACCAAATGAAACTAGCAAGACAAGGAAAAGGAATTGCTAATATTTTAAAATCCCGTTGCACACAAGGAGGTAATGTATAAAATGACAGCGCTAAGCCTCTATCATATGAAATGGAATCTACTTGTAAACTCACCCTGAAAAGTAATCATACTAGATAAGAGTAGGAAAAGAGTAGGAGGCAGCTATGGCCTAGTTGTACAGTCAGACCCTCATGCTCCAATGAGGCTTTAGGTCTGCCCTTTATCCATGCAGGACTTTTGTACCTGTAGGAAACAATAATAGTATCTACCCAACTCACAGGATTGTTGAAAGGGTTGGACAGAGTTAAAACAGTAGTCCCTGGCATATGGAAAGCACATGAGTATTGGGTTTTTATGGGTTCTGCTACCCTGGTGCTAGAAAATGAACCCAGGGCCCTGTCTTAGGAAGAGGCTCTCATTAAACTACTTGCCCAGCACAGTGTATTGGTGCCTATTATACAGTATACATATATAGCTCGTAGAAAGAAGGATGACTCAGCAAAAGAAGTGCTAGGAATTCATTTTATAGAAAACTCTTTTTTTGGTCAGTCATGGGTTTGAACTCAGATCCTAAGGGCTGTCCCTGAGCTTTTTCATACAAGGCTAGTGCTCTACCATTTTGAGCCACAGTGCCACTTCCAGTTTGCTGGTGGTAAATTGGAAGTTAAGTCTCATGGACTTTTCTGTCGGTTATGAGGCTGAATCTCGGCCTGGACACTGTCCCTGAGCTCTTCAGCTCAAGGCATCCGCCTTACCCCTGGTCATTGTCCCTAGGCTCTTCAGCTCAAGGCTACCACCCTACCCTTGAGGCACAGCCCCACTTCCCCTTTTCTACTAGTTAATTGGAAGTAAGAGTCTCGAGTTCTTTAGTGCCAGGGCTGGCTTGAAACCTTGAATCTCAGATCTCAGCCTCCTGAGTAACTAGGATTACAGGCATGAGCCACCACATCCAGCCCAGGCTGGCTTCTAACCGAGATTCTCAGATCTCAGCCTCTTGAGTAGCTGGGATTACAGGTATGAGGCACCAGCACCTGGCTCACTCTTATTTTTAATCAAGAATAAGCTTTCTCCTGGGTGCTTGCTGGTTCACACCTGTAATCCTAGCCACTCAGGAGGCTAAGATCTGAGAGTCGAAGCCAACTTAAGCAGAAAAGTACTTGTGAGACTACAATCTCCAATTAACCACTCAAAAACCCTAAGTGACACTCTGGCTCAAAGTAGTCGAGCACTGGCCTTGAGCAAAAGATCTCAAGGACAGAGCACAGACCCTGAGTTCAATCCTTACAACCAATAAAAAAAATAAGTAAGGGCTGGGAGTTTGGCCTAGTGGTACAGTGCTTGCCTAGCATGCATGAAGACCCGGGTTCGATTCCTCGGTACCACATACATAGGAAAAAGCCAGAAGTGGTGCTGTGGCTCAAGTGGTACAGCCCCAGCCTTGAGAAAATCCAGGGACAGTGCTCAGGCCCTGAGCCCAAGCCCAGGACTGGCAAAAAAAATCAGACTTCTTCATTAAACATGACATTTGAAATATGATATAAAAATTAATGTTAATAAATTATAAAAAAAATAAGTAAAAAAAAGAATGGGCCTGCTGCCAAACTCTTGCAGAATGTATACAAGTTTATCCAGAAAAAATATTACCATCACATACAAGGGAAGGAGTAAATGCTGCTGAGCTTCTGCAGGGCTTCCCAAGCCCCTGGGGCCAACAGACAATTCCAATAGGAAAGGGAACTATCTGTAAAGACAGGTTATTACATCTGTCACCAAACGAAATTCAAGTTAATTTTCAAGTGAAAATTCAATACCTGCCACAGCAGAAAGAGGGACTTTCCAAGCAAGCCCTCTATCCCCCTTATTCCTGTGGCCTACCCCTCATTCTGAATCTCTTTGTAGGCTGGCAAGCAGCCTGGAAACATGCTATCCTACTGGCTAGTCAGTAGCAGGGAGAAGGGTCTAAGAAATCAATGCTGTCTCACAAGCCACTTCTTAGCATGGGAGGACCTGTTCTGCAGATGCCAAAAAAAAAAAAAAAAAAAAAACACCACTTCAGGGCTGGGTGCCAAAGGCTCAAACCTATAATCCTAGTTACTCAGAAAGTTGAGATCTGGGTTTGTGAGACTCTTATCTTCACCAAATGCCAGAAGTGGAGCTGTGGCTCAAGTGGCAGAATATTCAACCTTGAACTAATAAGGGAAAAGGAAAAGCACCCAGGTCCTGAGTTCAAGCTCCAGTACCAGCTAAAAACAAGCCCAGCGCCAGTGACCCACACCTGTACTCCTAGCTACTCAGGAGGCTAAGATCTGAGGATCACAGTTCGAAGCCAGCCCAGGCAGGAAAGTCTGTGAGGCTCTAATTTCTAGTAACAGAAGAAGCTGGAGTAGTGCTGTGGCTCAAGTAGTAGAGTGCTGCTAGCCTTGAGCATGAAGGAGCTCAGGGATAGCACCCAGGCACAGAATTCAAGCCTCTGGACCACTAAAAAATAAAGGGGTGGGGGAGAAAAAGAAAAACAAAACCCACCTCATTAGAATGACCTAGACTCTTTTCTCCCCTTTCTAGTGTGCTCATCTCCTCAGGCAACAATAGACATTCATGGAATTAGAAACACAAACTGTTTCCAAAAGCGTTAAGCAATGCTTGTCCGAAAGAGTTTAGACAGCTGGGTCAGGAGCCACAGAAGCTGCATTTTCTTACCAGCATTGCTGCTCAACAACTGAAATGCGCTCCAGTGCAAAGTCCAGACACAGGAAGCAGTGTTCCCACAAAAACCCAAACAGCTTTACTATTGTGTAACCACCAAAATAATGCTCCAATGATCTATCAAGTTTGACATTTCATCCAGCTAAACAATCAAAACAGAACAAAAAGCATGCATGGAGAGATTCTTCTGCCATACTCAGAGCGAGCGACGCTAATTTTGACATTATAGCTTTACATGTTAATAACACATCTTTCTAGACTATTAAGCTTTCAGAAAGAAAAACATTAATTTTAATCTGAGGTGCCTTAAAGAAACTGCACACTCCAAAATTTCATTTTCTGTTCCCGATCTTTTTTTTTTTTTTTTTTTGCACCAGTCCTGGGCTTGAGCTCAGGGCCTGAGCATTGCCTTTGGATTTTCACAGGGCTAGCACTCTACCACTTGAACCACAGCACCACTTCCAGCTTTTTTCTATGTTTGCAGACTTGGATTTTTCTCAAAGCTAGAGCTCTACCACTTGAGCCTCAGCATCACTTCCAGCTTTTTTTTTCCCTATGCATGTGGTACCAAGGACTCAAACCCAGGTCTTCGTGCATTCTAGCCAAGCCCTCTACCATTAGGCCAAACTCCCGGCCCTCTGTTCCCCATCTTTAAGTATCTTTTTTTTTTTCCAGTCCAGAGGCTTGACCTCAGGGCCTGAGCATTGCCTTTGGATTTTCACAGGGCTAGCACTCTACTACTTGAACCACAGCACCACTTCCAGCTTTTTTCTATGTTTGCAGTACCGAGGAATCAAACCCAGGTCTTTGTGCATACTAGGCAAGCACTCTACCACTAGGCCAAACTCACAGCCCCTCTCTTTAAGTATCTTTATTGTAAGTTAAATTATAGGCCAAGAAGTTAGAAACTTCTTTCCAATGTTTAGTCACAAGCACTGAATAAGCCAAATACAAATTATCAGTTAATATTTATTTATGTACACTACTGACATTTGAAGCTGTCAGGGCTTCCCAGACTAGGCAGGCACTCTATCTACCGCTTGATCCCTAGCCCCAACCCTTTAAAAACAAAACAAAAACCCTATTTTTTCAGCTAGGATCTTATGGTTTATCTGGGGCCAGTCTTGACCCAGACCTTCCAGCGCTATCCATGGCTTCCTATCACTGGGATCACTGGCATGTACCATCATGCTTGGATGATCTGTTGAGATGGAGTCTAACTTTTTACCCAGACTGCGCTCTAGTTGTGATCCTCCAGATCTATACCTCCCCATCTCCACCTCCACAGCAGCTGGGAGTGTTGACCTGAGCCACCGGGCTGGCTCCAATCTACTCTAAAGTACATTGAAGGTAATCTCCTTCCCCTAGGCTTCATGGGCATTAAATTTGCAGGCTTCATTAGTATTAAATTTGTGGTTCTGACCTAGAAGTCACCAAGTGATAGAACTCCGCCCCCCCATCCCCAGGGAGGACAGGGAGCTCTGGATATCTCAGCACCACTTCCAGCTTTTTCTAAGTATGTGGTACCAAGGAATCGAACCCGGGTCTTAGTGCATGCTAGGCAGGCACTCTACCACTAGGCCAAACTCCCAGCCCCCTTCTGGTTATTTTAGAGATGGAGTCTTGATGACTTGTCTTCCCTGGGCAGGCTGTAAACCTTGATCCTCTGAGCTTAGCCTCCTAAGTAACAAGGATTACAAGCATAAGCCACCAGCACCTGGCTAAAACTTGATTTCTTGACATGATCAAAACTCTTGAATTGCCGGGAGCTGGTTGCTCAAGCCTATAATCTTACTCAGGAAGCTGCCATCTGCCTAGGCAGGAAAGTCCATAGACTCAGTGCTAGTACTCCAGTAAAAAGACCAGAAATAGAGCTGTGGCTCATGGGGTGAAGGGCTAGCATTGAGCCCAAAAGTTCAAGGACAACACAAAGGCCCTGAGGTCAAGCCCCAAACAAAACCATCACCCAAAACAAAACAACCCTCTTATGTTTTTGTCCCATTCCCTAGAGGCATTTTCCCCTGTCTTGGTGCTGGGGATCAAACCTCAAGGACTCTACCACTGTGCTACATCTCCAGCCATAGAAGCTTCTGTTCTACAATGTTTTGCAGTATTTCTAAAAAGATGAGACAAGGAGAAATTTTTCAGGTGGCTTTTTGCAAGCATTTCCACAGCCTGTACATCAAATAAAAATCAAATTAGCTATAATTGTAAACATATTTTCATTTCTAATATCAGTGTAGGTACTACAGGAGATATGTGCAGTGCTGTTTAAAAGATTTCCTCAAGGAGGGCTGGGAGTTTGGCCTAGTGGTGGAGTGCTTGCCTAGCATGCATGAAGACCCAGGTTCAATTCCTCAGTACCACATACATAGAAAAAAGCTGGAAGAGGTGCTGTGGCTCAAGTGGTAGAGCTCTAGCCTTGAGAAAGCCCAAGGACAGTGCTCAGACCCTGAGCTGAAGCCCAGGACTGGCAAAAAAAAAAAAAAAAAAGAAAAAAGAAAAAGATTTCCTCAGGTAATGGCAATTTCGGAATCTGATGAAGACAATCTGAAAGAGAACTGGGGAACTGTCATTTGCATTTCCCCCATTAACGGCCAGCCTCACCATCAGTATTCCAGCTGCTGGCCTGAAACTAAGTGAAAGGCCCAGTATTAGGTAACCCTGAGTGGGTTCAGGGATTAGAAGTGATGATTCAGTCATCTGGAGTGTGCAGTCCAACTGTAAGGCCATGGGTGGGTCAGACAGGCAGAGTGCTCTACTCCAGGAATATTCTGACAGCTCCTTTCCCTCCCACTGAGTAAACACTCACTATGGTATGGGTCAGCTGGCACGGAAGGATTTGTAAACTCTCCCATCCATGTAGGGTAAAGCAACCAAGAATGGTACACAGTTCTCATCTTGCCAATAATTTAGAAATGGAGGTAGACAAACTTGAGAACCTGGACTCTGAACTTCCTATTGTCCCCCAAATTATTCCTTCCCATCCCATCATCGTTAGCCCCTGTTTCTTTCTACCCCCAGTTAAAAATACTCATTGTCGGCCAGGCACAGTGGCTCACACTTGTAATCCTAGCCACTTAGCAGGTGGAGATAAAAGGATCACTGTTCAGAGTCATCCCAGGCACTGAAGTCCCTGACACTCTTATCTCCAATTAACCACCAGAAAACCAGAAATGGCCCTGGGCTCAAGGGGTAGGGCAGAAGCCTTGAGCTTTTCGAAAAGCTCAGGGACAGCGTCCAGGCCTGGAGTTCAAATCCCACAACTGACCAAAATAAAAACTCATTGTCTGAGCACATTTCTCCAACAACAATTCTTTGTCTAAGCACCACCCTTGACTAAGTAAATAGTTCTCAAGCTGGCCTGAACGTCAGCTGGTCCACCCCTGCCTGAGTGCTACAACACTCTGTCCCACCCCTTTGTCTAACATTTTCAAATAAATGCTTATGGACCAGTGGCCCACGCCTATATTCCTAACTGCTCAGGAGGCTGATAGCTGGATGACTGTGGTTTGAAGCCAGCCCAAGCAGAAACACTGGCAAGACTCCATTTCCAAAAGAGCCAGCAAAAAGCAGGTTGGAGGGGTGATTTAAGAGGTCAAGTACCATATGTGAATAAGCCAGCAATTGGCAAGTCCCAATACTGCAAATAAATTAATGAGTAAATAATAAAAGGCTTATGGATTAGTCACCTTCTTCTACAAGGATGGAAAAAGGGAATGCCCTATTTCTTCCTTTTAAGCCTTTTAGCATAATTCAGAAGTTGCGAGTAAACAATGGAGCTGAGGGCCGGGAGTTTGGCCTAGTAGTTAAAGTGCTTGTCTAGCATGCATGAAGACCCGGGTTCGATTCCTCGGTACCACATACATAGAAAAAAGCTGGAAGTGGTGCTGAGGCTCAAGTGGTAGAGCTCTAGCCTTGAGAAAGTCCAAGGACAGTGCTCAGGCCCTGAATTCAAACCCCAGGACTGGCATGCATAAATAAATAAATAAACAAATATCACTAAGTAAAAAATGAAGGCTAGAAGCCTTGCCTTAACACAGATAAAAACCTGTGTAGGTCGCAGCCATGAAATCAGCAGCCTGGTGAGGACCTCTCTAGGAATCCCGTAGGAAATGAAATGGGGATTAGCGTAATTAAATGTAAAGTCTCCTTGAGAGCAGGCTCAATTCCTGAAGACCAGAGCCATTTCTGCAAAATGCGCACAGGATTTACTGGGCATCACAGCTCCCCACTGTCACATCAGGTCTGCCAGTGCTGTGATCTCAAAAGAACAGACCAGCCATTTGCAGAGAGGATTAAATAATACAGCTTATCAGGGAAAACCACTCCATTCTCCAGTCTTTGCAAAAGTTTCCATGCTCATATAACTATAATATACTTAAGAGTTTCCAAAAATTACACACATTTCCTCAAAAGAGATATAGAAAGAAATATAATCATGGGGTAAAAAGGCCAAACACTGTCTCTTCTGAATGCCTAAATAGTCAATTATGTGTCTTAATACATTAATTCTATAGAGAAAAAGAGACTATTACAGGAAAGTTGAATAAGACATCTTTAAAAAAAAAAAAAAAAAGGGTAACCCTGGGGCCTAAGTCCATTCAACTGACAGTAAAATCTCAGCTCAAAAAACCAGTTTTATGCAACATCTAGTATTTTAATTTTCCAGCTGCCAACAGGAATATACAAAGGAGCAGAAATTAAACTAATTATGTCAGCACTTCAGTGAACAAAACTTTAATTATATTATACACTAGACATTTACTGAACAATACAAAGGCCCTTAAGGGCAAGAACTTCTATAGAATATAAATGATTCACAATCGATGACAGAAATTAGTATATTTAGGCAATAAACAGATTCATAGTTTAGATGCAAATATTCAACTGACACTATAATCCAATATAAAAATAATACATAGTATAAGAAACTAATCTCTACAATGGCTTTAAATCATGTCATAATTTACATATGCAGTATCATTAGTGGACCCTTAAAGCCAGTATTGTACTAATCAGCTTCTTTAACATCCTACCCACAAAAGAGCCCATTCATTTAGCTGGGAGACAGGTGTTAGCAACTGGAAACCAGAGGCTCGGCCTAGGACTATTATGACTTGATTGGCAAGTTGAAGGAAGGGCAGCTTGAAAAAAGGAAAAGGAGGTAAAGAAAAAGCTCCAAGGGCCGGGAGTTTGGCCTAGTGGTTAAAGTGCTTGCCTAGCATGCATGAAGACCCGGGTTCAATTCCTCGGTACCACATACATAGAAAAAAGCCGGAAGTGGTGCTGAGGCTCAAGTGGTAGAGCTCTAGCCTTGAGAAAGTCCAAGGACAGTACTCAGGCCCTGAGCTCAAGCCCAGGACTGGCAAAAAAAATAAAAATAAAAAGCTCCAAGGGGAGAAAGGAGAATAAAGAAATAGATGCCAAGTATTACTTAATTACCCTCAACACCCCCGCCCCTATCCTAATCAGAGCTCCTGGGCTACAATCCAAATACATACAACAGAATTTGGATAGTGTTATTAATTTATTCCAGCTGATAATAATGCTGGGCACATGCCAACAACCCACTCATTCTGAAAATTTCTTTTAAAGGATTGTTAATTGTCCTATGAGTCATTTTTCTTACCCATATTCTCTGGCTCTTTAGTCCTCACTCTCTTTTCTTATACTCTAAGAGCTGACTATGTAGGAAGGCTGGATTTTTTTGCCAGTCCTGGGGCTTGAACTCAGGGCCTGAGCATTGTCTTTGGACATTTTCAAGCCACAGCAGCACCACTTCTGGCTTCTTCTATGTATGTGGCACCGAGGCTCAAACCTGGGTTTTCATGCATACTAGGCAACCACTCTTACCACTAGGCCAAATTCCCGGCCCTAAAAGTAACTCTTAAGCCTGATGTTGGTAGTTCACACTCGTAATCCTAACTACTCAGGAGTTTGAAATCTAAGGCTCTTGATTCAAAGCCAGCCTGGCCAGGAAAGTCTGAGAATCTTATGTCTAACAGCCACCAAAAAGCTGAAAGTAAAGCATTAGCTTTCAGCAAAAAAGATCAGGGCCAGAACCCAGGCGCTGAGTTCAAGTCCTAGGACTGGCAAAAAAAGAAAAAAAAAAAAGCCAAACAGCAAGGTTAAAAGAATGGAGAAGCTGAGCACTGGTGGCTCAGACCTGTAATCCTAGGTACTCAGAAGGCTGAGATATGGAGCCAGAAATTTGGCCTAGTGGTAGAATGCTTGCCTAGCATGCCCAAAGACCCAGGTTGGATTCCTCGGTACGGAGTGGTGCTGTGGTAGAGCTCTAGCCTTAAGAAAGGCACAAGGACAGTGCTCAGGCCCTAAGTTCAAGCCCAGGACTGGCAAAAAAAGAAAAAAAAAAAAGCCAAACAGCAAGGTTAAAAGAATGGAGAAGCTGAGATCTAAAGCTATTAGTCTGAGCCAGGAGTCAGTGGCTCTATAATCCTAGCTACTCAAGAAGCTGAGATCTGAGGATTTCTGTTAGAAACCAGACAAACCTGAGAGACTCTTATTTCTAAACAGAAAAGGCCAGAAGTGGAGCGGTGGTTCAAGTGGCAGAATGCCAGTCTTGAGAAAAAAAAAAAAACCTAAGGGAAAGCACTCAGGCTCTGAGTTCAAACAAACAAAAAACTAGCAGTCTGCTTCCTAAACCCAAATAAAATTCCATGCTGTATCCAGCACCTAATTCTATTTTTAACTGAGATGCTTCTGGATTTCATAAACTCAGCAAAGAATCTGAAACTCACTTTTATTTGACTATTACGCATCTATTACGCATTTTCAATAAAGATTTCAGCTGTAGTTAACGAAACAACTGGAACACTGGCCTCATTTTAAATTTTTACAGAGAATCCCTGGGCGCCCCTGTCATCCTAGCTGGTCATAACTGGTCTTACCTCTCTATTCAGACCTCCAGCAGTTTCCACATTATCACTTTCACCAAAAATCCTCCCTTGTGACTCCTGACCAACAATGCACCAGCGAGGCCTTGCTCTAAAGCAATTTACATAAAAGGTATAAAAGCTCTTTGTTATGCAGCATGACTAGGAAATGGGCTCTTCTAGCACATCAAGCACCCAAGATAGCACAATGGTACCACCAGGGAGACTACCAACTTAGAAGGAACTTCAAAGTGTTCAATATCAATTTTATTTTAAAGAAAAGAACTTGAGCAGGGCATGATGGCTCTCACCTATAATCCTAGCTACTCTGGAGGCTGAGATCTGAGGATTGCAGAACAAAGCCAGCTGGAGCACTAAAGAACAAGACTCTTATCTCTAACAACTAGAAAACCAGAAGTGGTTCTATAGCTCCCAGGTAGGGCGGTAGGTAGCCTTGAACTGCTGAGCTCAGGGACAACGCCCAGGCCCAGTGCCCAACCAAAAAAAAAAAAAAGAACTCAAAAGTTCCATAAGGTCTTGATGTATAGAAAATAAGAGTAAATGTATGTATGGAAACAACTATACATTGTTCCCAAACGGTGGCTCTGCTTCTCAGAACCACTTAGAGAACATTTGGAAGTTTTCTTGTTTGGTTTGGTTGGTTTCGGATTTTTTGCTTGAATTCAGGGTCTGGGCACTGAGCCTCTTTGTGTTCAAGGATAGTGTTCTACCATTTGAGCCACAGCACCATTTCTGGCCTTTTCTGAGTAGTTTATTGGAGATAAGAGTCTCATGGACTTTTCTGCCTAAGCTGGCTTTGAACTGTGATCCTAAATTCTCAGCCTCCTGAGTAGCTAGAATTAAAGGTGTGAGCCACCAGTGCCCAGCTTACAAGAATTTTTTTTAACCAATAAAAATCTCTAGGAGATGGAACACAAATATGCATTAAAAAAAAAATTGTGGGGGCCAGGAGTTTAACCTAGTGGTAGAATGCTTGCCTGGCATACACGAAGACCCAGGTTCGATTCCTTGGTACCATATACTTAGAAAAAGCCGGAAGTGGTGCTGAGGCTCAAGTTGTAGAGCTCTAGCCTTGAGAAAAATCCAAGGACAGTGCTCAGGCCCTGAGTTTAAGCCCAGGACTGGCAAAAAAAAAATTGTGCATCTGGGCTGAGAGCGTGGCCCAGTGGTAGAGTGTTCCCCTAGCATGCAGACCCAGGTTCAATTCCTTGGTACCATATACACAGAAAAAGCAGGAAGTAGTGCTGTGACTCAAGTGACAGAGTGCTGGACTTCAGCAAAAAGTGGCCAAAAAATTGTGCATCTGGGCTGAGAGCGTGGCCCAGTGGTAGAGTGTTCCCCTAGCATGAAGACCCAAGTTCAATTCCTTGGTACCATATACATAGAAAAAGCAGGAAGTAGTGCTGTGGCTCAAGTGACAGAGTGCTGGACTTCAGCAAAAAGTGGCCAAGAACAGTGCTCAGACACTGAGTTTAAGCCCCAGAACTGTCAAAAAGGAAAAAAAAAAAGTGTGTCTGTGTCTGTGTGCGCCAATACTGGGGCATGTACCCCAAACCTGAAGACTATGCCTTAGGTTTTTCACTCAAAGCTGGTATTCTACCTCTGAGACATGGCTCCACTTTCAGCTGTTTGGTGCCTAATCAGAGAAAAGAGCCTCACAAGCTTTCCTGCCTAGGCTGGCTTCAACTGTGATCCTCAAATTTCAGCCTCCTGTCTAGAATTAGAGGTATGAACCATCAGGTAAACGTGCATCCTACTAGTCCTGTACCAGTCCTGGAGCTTGAACTCAAGACTGGGCACTGTCCCTGAGCTTTTTTTTTTTTTTTTCTTTTGCTAAAAGCTAATACTCTACCACTTGAGTCACAGCACTACTTCTGGCTTTTTCTGTTTATGATACTGAGGAATTGAGCCCAGGGCGTCATGCATGCAAGGCAAAGGCTCTACTACACTAAGTCACATTCCCACTCCTAAATGTGCATTTTAAAAGAAGGCTCAGTGACTCAGTTGCAAACTGCTAGATACCAAGTCCTTCAAGGAGTGGTTGTCTGGTTTGGGGGAACTCCTTGCTATAAAACAAGCTACAGTAAGCTGGATGCAGTGGCTCTCGCTTGTAATCCTAGCTACTCATGAGACTGAGATCTGAGGACCAAGGTTCACTAAGCCAGCCCAGGCACAAAAGGACCTGAGACTGATCTCCAATTAACCTCTAGAAAACGGGAAGTGGGGCTTGGCTCAAGGGTAGGCGGTAGCCTTGAGCTGAAGAGCTCAGGGACAGTGCCTAGGCTGAGTTCAAGCCCCAAGACCCACCAAACAAACAAAAAGCTACACTGATTATGATGAGGTCTTCCTTTGAGGACAGGAGGCTTCGGGATCTCCCAATGCCACTGGGTCACCATTCACTACTAGTGACTAGTCAACTAAACTGGCAAAACCAGAAAGTAACAAGAGGTAAAGGAGGTTTTCCTATTGGTAGAAAGCTGGAAAAACCAGCTTTGGTTTTACAATCAAATTCAAAGAGCTGGTTTCTTCCCAGAATAAATGTAGATTTGGTATGTGCTTTAAAAGAAAAAAAGAAGTTTTAAAACATACAGAGCTCCCCTTTGGCACTACTTCAGAATGTGTAAAAAAAAAAAAAAAAGTGAAATATTCTTCCTGAATAAAAAAAAGCAAAGGAAGAACTTGAATCTTAAGAAAAAAGGATAAACAGTTTACAGCTAAGACTGGCATAACAGGATTAGAGGTAACCCCTATCCTGACCATAGCAACTGTTAAAGCCTGGGACCAGGATTGCTGAAGTCCATAAACACACGAGACAGATATTCTACCAAGTGCTCTACTCATTTTAATGAAGTCACAACACACACACACACACACACACACACCTCACCAGCACATTTGACTATTCAAGAAAAATAAACATCAAGTAATCACCAATAACCAATAGCCAAGCAATAACCAAGTTGCCAGGAGTGGTTGCTCAGAGATAAAGTGTTTGCCCTGCATGTACTAGAGCACATTAAGAGGGAGGGGAAGGGGACAAGAAAAAAGGCAGCTCCTCCCCTGAGGTCACCTCTACCATTCTAAGCCACTCTCAACACATTCTAAGTCATATCCAGTACTACGGAGATTATGAAATTCCAAAATTCACAGGAGAATTCTTCCCAAACTGGTTCATACCTGTAATCCTAGCTACTCAAGAGGATCACAGTTCAAAGCCAGTCCAGGGAACTAAAGAACATGAGACTCTTCTCTCCAGTTAACCTCTAGGAAATGGGAAGTGGGGCTTGGCTCAAGGGCAGGGGCAGTAGCCTTGAGCTGAAGAGCTCAGGGACTGTGCCCAGGCCGAGTTCAAGACCCATGACCCCCTCTCCCCTGCTAAAAAAAAAAAAAAGAAATCTCTCCCAAACATAAACCCAACTGCCAGTACGAGTGTGGTATAAAAGTTTCCAATCAACTGCAGTATTAAAGATTATACTACAAGAACAAAAATTAAGGTGAAATTAGTCTCCAGACACAACTTAAGGTTTAGGTTGGCGTTTCTAGAGAACAAGGTGACTCCACCTCAGATTGGTATGGCAGTATCCACATCACAAGGCACAGTAATTAGAAAAAAAATTGTGCCTCTTTTAGTTACCCAGGGCTCTCTTAAAAGCCCCTCAGGCAGCATTTCCCTTGTGGCACACTAAGAGCCAAAACAAAGTTTGAGAACAAATTATGCTTTTAAGAACAGCTTTCTCTTATTGTCACTATTATTTCCTCAGTGGCTTAAACTGGTCAGTTCAGAGGATTTACAACACCTGATCCCAATGCTAACTAACAATCAGGTTAAAGTTGATCACCTTTATAATTACATAAAATAACCAGTGTAATCTTTAGCTACTCAGGAGGCTGAGATCTGAGAGTCAAGGTTCAAAGCCAGTTCTGGCACAAAAGGACCTGAGACTCTTATCTCCAATGAATCCCTAGAAAATGGGAAGTGGGGCTTGGCTCTAGGGTAGGGCGGCAGCCTTGAGCTGAAGAGCTCAGGGACAGTGCCAAGGTGGAGCTCAAGCCCCATGACCCACAAAAATAATAATTAGATAAAATGTGCGTGCATCTACCCATCCGTCCATCAGTCGTCCATCTCTCCAGGACAACATTAATAGTTAGCCCTACCCTATCAACCCGCAATTGTTAAGCACAATAAACAAATAACCCAAGCTATTGGGCAGTACTCTGAACTCGCACAATACCCAACCAAGTAAGTTCAGTTAAGAAAATAACCCAACCTCTTGGATGGTAATCTAAAGTCCAGTTGGCAAATATGCAAAAAAAAAGTTTCAAGAATGCTTGCCGCCATCTATTTCCTTAAAATTAAAAGATAATGCGACTAGAGCTGGATTTTGGCCTAGGGCTTGCCTCGCACTCTACGGGGGGTTCGATTCCTTAGTACCACGTACAGACAGAAGCCAGAAGTGGTGCTGTGGCTCAAGTGGTAGAGCTCCGGCCTTGAGAAAGCCCAGGCCCGAGGAGGAGGAGGGGAGGAGGAGGGCAGGAGGAGGGCAGGAGGAGGGCAGGAGGAGGGCAGGGGGAGGGCAGGGGGAGGGCAGGGGGAGGGCAGGAGGAGGGCAGGGGGAGGGCAGGGGGAGGGCCGTTACCCGCAGCCTGGCCCACGCTTCGGCCTCTACCCTGCTCCTGGGAGAAAACCCGCGGGGCTCACGGGGGGGGGGAGGGTGAAGGTGAGGGGGGAGGGGGAGGGGGAAAGGGAGAAGGGGGAGGGGGCGGGAAGCCGCTTCGCCCAGAGCGCCCTCGCCCCCTCAGAGCGCGCGCGGAGGCTGGGCACACTGGGGACCCCGGTGCCGGGCAACGGCCAGGTGAGTGCAAGCCACCGACACCGCCGGTCCCGGTCCCGGTCCCGGTCCCGGTCCCGGTCCCGGTCCCCCCTCAGACGACGCCAGCAGGTCCCCGCCGCCGGCCCGCGCTGCCCCCGTCGAGCCGGACCTGCCCCGGGGCGGCCGGCTGCAGGGAGGCCGTGACCACGCGTGGGGCGGGAGGCGGGCGGCACACCCAGGCTTCCCCGGCCCCCTCCAGAACCGGGGGGCTCCCCCACCGGAGACCGCGCAAGGTCTGCCTCAGTTTCCCCCCACGCCGGCCGCCGGCCGGGGGACGCCGCGGACCCCCGTCCCGGGGCGGAGGACGTCCCGGGGGACAGTGTGGGCTGCCCCGAAGGCCGAGCCCCGGGAGGGACCGGCTCCCCCCGACCCCGCGTCCAGGCCGCCGCCGCCGCCGCCTCACCTGCCTCGGCCGCGGGTCCGGCCCGCACCTGGGCACGGGACGGGTCCCCGGGGCGGGCACGGGCGAGGCCGGGTCCCGGCCGCCGACGCCTCAGGCAGGAAGGGGGAGGGCTGCGCCGTCGCGGCGTCTCCGGGGCCGAGGGGCCGCGGGGGGCGGTCGCGACATCCTCACGGGCGGCCCCAGGAAGTCGCCCCCCCCTCCACCCCGGTCCCCAGACTGCCGGGGACCCGGGCTGCTCCCGCCCCTCCGCGTGCGGCCACGCCCACCCCCGGCCCGGGCCACGCCCCCTCCCCGGAGCGGGTCCGGATCCGCCGCGCCCGCGCCACCATAGAGAGGAGCCTGCCGCGCGGCGGGCTAGAGCGCAGTCTCCGCGCGCGCAGTCTCTAGAGCGCGCGCCCCCTGGTGGAGCCAGAGCGCTAGAGCACGGCGTCCCCGCGCGCCCCCTGCAGGAGCAGGGCGGCACCGCACTGCAGAAGAAGAGAGGCTGGAATCTCCAATGGGTGACCTTGAGCCAGTCCCTTAATTTCACCCACCTCAGGTTTGGTAGCAAAGGATTGAAAGCTGCCTCGCTCTGGCTCTCGGATCTCCCTTCCTCGGGGCAAAACCCCTGAGCAGGTGATGATTGCTCAGCTTCACAACTGAAGAAACCCAAACCCATCATGCATGGTTCAGCCACTTATTCAAGGTCCCCCAGACCTGCAGGTCTGTGGGACATCAGATGCTGTGCTTGTTCCCTTGGATTTGCTACTGTCACCTGAGAAGCCTGCTGAGAAAGGCAGAATGAAAATGACTCAGCAGTCAAGCAGGTCACCCTGGTCACCTGCCCTTGGCTGGGTATGAAACTTGGCCTTCTGAGCTTGAACCTTCTCCCAGAAATGCAGGTGGGCCTGGGATTAAAAAAGCTGATTTGCTAAGTGCTTGGTAAACTGTAAAGGCCCAGGGCAGCATGGGGGAATAAGAAGATACCTAGTCGTGGAAAACATATAAATGCTAATCCTTCTGACTGCTATCTACTGACACAACTTGTTTATTCTTTAGACTTCAAGCAAGACTTCCCAGAGTTTTATTTATTTTATTTTGTCGGTCATGGGGCCTGAACTCTGGGTCTGGGCGCTGTCCCTCAGCTCTGCAGCTCAAGGCTACTGCCCTACTCCTTGAGCCACAGGGCTACTTCCTGTTTTCTAGTGGTTAATTGGACATAAGAGTCTCTCAGTCTTTAGTGCAAGGCTTGGCTTTGAACCACAATCCTCAGATCAAAACCTCCTGAGTAGCTCAGATTACAGGCATGAGCCACCATGCCCAGGTAGAGTTTTATTTTTTTTGCCAGTCCTGGGCTTGAGCTCAGGGCTTGAGCACTATCCTTGGACTTTCCCAAGGCTAGAGCTCTACCACTTGAGCCTCAGCACCAGTTCCAGATTTTTCTGTGTTTGTGGTTCCAAGGAATCAAACCTGGATCTTCGTGCATGCTAGGCAAACACTCTACCACTAGGCCAAATTCCCAGCCCTTATTTTTTTTTTTTTAACACTGGGGTGATCTTCCTGCAGCCACCTTGCATTTTAAAATAAGGAACTTTGGAAAGAAAAAAAAAATAAGACAAAAGTATTATATGTACATACCATAATTACCATAATTTTCAATGCTCTGAACAATCCATCCAACTTAAAATATTATCTTCATGTTGTCAACAAAGATCTACATATGAAAGAAATGCCCAAACCCACCCAGACAGAAAAGCAGAGCTGGGATATGCAGCCATTTCTTTCCACCATCTAATGCCTAGAAAGATTGACCTGGAGCCGCCTCCCCTGCCCTCTGGAATTGAGTGTGCTCATCTTTCTCCTGCCTGGCTAATTTTTTTTAACTTTATGTGATGCAACCCGCTATCTCCTCTGTTCTTCACAAGGCTTTACTTTCCCTCACAAAGGTGGTGTTGGTGGTGGTAGGATACTGGAGGTTTGAACTCAGTGTGTGCTTGGCTTCCACTTCAGCCACACCTCCAACCTTGTCTTTTGCTAGTTATTTTGTAGATGGAGTCTAGGTGACTTTTCTGCCTGAGCTGGATTTGAACTGTGATCCTCCAAATTTCAGACTCCTGTATAGGATTACAGACCTAAGCCAGAATCTACTTCTGTTCCCCCCTCCTCTTTCTCTCTCTCTCTCCCCCTTACTCGCTTCCTCACTCTGATACTTTGATACTGGTACTGGTGCTTGGACTCAGGGCCTCTCTCTTTCCCTTGGCTTTCTCTGCTCCAGGCCGGCACTCTACAACTTGAGCCACACCTCCACTTCCACCTCTTGGTGGATAATTGGAGATTACAGTCTTTCAGATGTGGATGTCTGGGATGGATTTGAACCAAGATCCTTAGATCTTAGTCTGCTGGACAGCTAGGATTACAGGCACGAGCCCCCAGCGCCCCCACATCTTATTTCTAAAATGGATTCGTGCACTGTAATAGAGAGCAGCATCTCGATCACATCTCTCCTCTGGATATGAACTATAGCCACAGAAATAAGGCCTGGAACTAGAGTGAGGTGAGACAGAGATAACTTTTTACAAGCCTAGTGCTCAGTTCTGAAAGGGAATACACTGAATCCACTCGTTTGGATCCAATAGAGTCTGGTTTCGTGACATCCCACGGAAATCTTGTCCCCTGGGCTCTCTGGTCCACATTATGCAAAATCGTTGGAATACTCTAAGTAATGTGCACATCACTGAAGCAAGGAGACCTCAGAGCTGCATTTACCCACACTCCTCCTCTCTCTACCTGAGGCATAATTGCCATCACTATTTTTCATCTTTATTGTACCCTGCCACAGAAGCACTCAATAACGTGCCCATTGTGCAAGTAATCTGAAATCCTTTTAGGCGAGCAGTAGTATTTAGTAGTAATAAAACAATAATTTGTCTACCAAGTGACATATTTATAGGAGCTGTTTACTTTGACGTATTTTTATTATTTCAACTCATTTGCTAAGTACTTTCTAATACATATTTATGAAGCACATGCCTTTCCCCCAAACAGTAGTGAAAAACAATAAATCATATTATTTCTTTTATTAGTAGCAGTGAGGCTTGCAAGTGCCAGTGCCTTGATTTTTCTTTTTGTTACTTCTGGCAAGAACAAGAATTATTCATGGTGCTTGAGGACCTACTACGTGCTAGACTCTCTGTGAAAAGCATTTTCCATAAATTCTGTCTCATTCCCCTGAGACATATATTTTACCAATAAGGAAAATGTAATTTTTCTGCAACACAGATTTTTACTAGTCAAGCAAAGACATTATCTTATCCAAGGAACTGAGCCACAAAGGACAGAGCAGAGTTTTGACCTAGATCTTTTTCTGATTCCCAAATTCCAAATCATTATTCAACCCCAGCAGCCTTGCTTAACTTCTCAGGACCTAACACTTTCTGCACAATATAAAATATTCCTGAGAGACTGCATAAGTTACCCCAGAATGGAGATAAGCATCCACAAGATGCTGACTCTAGCTTATCTGTCTACGGTGATATATTAATTCTGAGGGAGAGCATGATCCCATGAAATCAGTAACAGATGGGGTTGGAGGTGTAGTTCAGTTGGTAGGGTGCTAGCAAATGAGGGAAAGTGACAGGGACTTAGTTTGAGTCCCAGTCTTAAAAAAGGAAAAGAAAGGTCAGCTCAACTCATTCATGAAGACGAGAGTGTCCTGAAGATGTAGTTTCTGAGCACTGTGCAAACTGTAGGACTCTTGGTCAAAAGCCAAACGTCTGTCTGGGTGTGGTGAGGTTGAGTTTGGGTGAAGGCCAGCCTGGGCAAGAGGTTCATGAGATTCCATTTCAACTAGTAACAAAGCTGATGGGTGTGGTCATCTGTCATCTTAGCCACGCAAGAAGTTTAAACAGAAGAATGGCAGTCCAGACCAGCCTGGGCACAAAGGAAGGCCTTATTCAGAGGGTAATAATAGAGGCTGGGCACTGATGCCTCCTGCCTGTAATGCTAGCTACTCACAAGGCCTAGATCTGACGTCACAGTTTGAAGCCAGCCTGGGTAGGAAATTCTGGGAGAATCCTATTCCCAATTAATCACTGAAATGTCAGAAGTAGACTGTGGCTCAAGAGATAGAGTGGCACCTTGAGGGGAAAAACTAGGGGAGAGCACCCAGGCCTTGAGTTCCAAGTACTAGCACTTTTCCCAGTACTCACTCATTCCCCACCCCCACCCCCCAAAAATGTAGTGTTACAAAAAAAAATAAATAAATAAAAAGGTCAGCTAGTGAATCCTAGCTACTCAGTAGGCTGAAATCTGAGGATCATGGTTCAAAGCCAGCAGGGGCAGAAAAATCCTCATGAGACTCTTATCTCCAATTAACCACCTTGAAAACCAGAAGTAGAGCTGTGGCTCAAGTGGTAGACTTCTAGCCTTGAGCACAAAGAGGCTCTAGGACAGCGCCTAGACCCTGACTTCAAGCTCCATGATAGACAAAAAAAAAAAGTGGGGAGGAGGGACCGGGGATATGACTCAAGTGTTCGAGTCCCTCGACAGTTCAGGGATTTTTTGCACCCCAATGCTTCCCCTCCATATCCCCACAAAAAAAATCAAAAATTCTAATATGGCAACATCTCATCCTAAAACTAAGCTCATGACCTTCTAAACAAGGTCTTCTATATGCCTAGAAAGGCATTCAGCGCTTCACATGAGTTAAAGAATCCTAAAGGGGGTCTATAAAGGAGGCATCTCTTCCATTTCACTGGGAATTAAACTAAGGCTTGAAGGAGGCTACTACGGGGATCCAATGATCATATAGCAAGTCAATATCAGAGCTAAAAACAAGTGAGTAGCGCTGTTAAAAATTCAGTTCAAGCTGATGGCTTGTACGTGTAATCCTAGCTATTCAGGAGACTGAGCTCGGACGGCCCTAGTTCCTACCCAGCCGAAACAGGAAAGCCCGCACGACTCTTACCTCTAATTAATCACCAAAAAGCCAACTAGAGCTTTAGTCCAAGTAGTAGAGCACTAGTCTTGAACAAAAACAACAACAAAAAACTTAGGAATAGCACCCATTCCCTTGAGTTTCAGGTCTGGCACACAGTTCTAGTTAGATACTCGTAATCCTACCTACTCGGGAGGTTGATCTGAGGATCGTGGTTCAAAGCCAACCTGGGCTGCAAAGTCCATACTTTTTTTTTTCACAGGGCTTGAACTCAAGGCTTGGGCACTGTTCCTGAGCTCTTTTGCTCAAGGCTAGTGCCACAGCTCCATTTCTGATTTTTCAGTGGTTAACTGAAGATAAGAGTCTCGTGGATTTTCCTGCTAGTGATGGCTTTAAACCAAGATTCACAGATTTCAGCCTCCTAAGAAGCTAGGGTTGTAAGTGTGAGCACCAGCACCTGTCTCCATGAGATTCTTATCTCCCATCAACCGCCAGAAAGCTGGAGTGGAGCTCAAAGACAGCACCCAGGTTCTGAGTTCAACCCTAGGACCAGCACTCACACACACACACAAAGGGAACAAAAAAATATGGTAACCCCAGTACTCAGAAGGTTGAAGCAAGAGGATGGAGAATCCCAAGCCAGCCTGGGCTATACATAAGATCCTCTCTCTCTCTCTCTCTCTCTCTCTCTCTCTCTCTCTCTCTCTCTCTCTCTCTCTCCCCTTCTCTCTCTCCATATATATTAATAATATATATTAATATACTGAGACATATATTAATAATATATATACACACATGCACACCTAGGTCTAACAGCTGTATGCTATATAGAACCTTCTCCAGTAACTGTCACCAACACACAGTTGCATAGGTTTTCTTTTTGCCAGTCATGGGGCTTGAGCTCAGGGCCTGAGCACTGTCCTTGGGCTTTCTCAAGGCAAGAGCTCTACCACTTGAGCCACAGCACCAGTTCCAGCTTTTTCTATGTATGTGATATTGAAGAATCAAACCTAGGTCTTTGTGCATGCTAGGCAAGCACTCTACCACTAGGCCAAACGCCTGGCCTTTTGTTTTGGTCAATTGTGGGGCTTGAACTTAGGACCCGAGTACTGTCCCTGAGCCTTTTTGTGCTCAAGGCTAGTGCTCTACCAATTGAGCCACAGCTCTACTTTTGGCTTTTGAACAGTTAATTGGAGATAAGAGTCTCTCGAGGACTTTTCTGCCTGGGCTGGCTTTGAACCATTATCCTCAGAGCTCAGCCTCCCAAGTAGCTAGGATTACAGGCATGAGCCACCAGTACACAGCTTGATTGCATAGTTTTAACTGTACCCAGACAACTCCATGCCAGAATACAGCAAAAACTTAGTAAGATCCACATCTAAATCCCAAATCACCTCTTGGCTCAGGAATGCCTAGAACCTGTTGTTTTTATTCTGCTGCATTTTCCCCTAAACACTTGCCTCTCTTTAATACAAATGATATCCACTGTCTTGGAGTGTTTGTCATTCTTTTCCCTGGAGGAAATCAGAAAGAGCTGATAAAGTCAATCTCTGATCCAGCTTTTTCTGGTGAACAAAGCTGAAGAGGTTGGGATGTGAAGCCTGGGCTGCTAGCAGGGCAAACAAACTATGAAAAAGAATTTTGTCAAAACACTTACATATTTGCAGCCGAAGGCAGCATGCAGTTGGAAGGAAACAAAATGGATCAGGCATTAGTTAGATTCAGGTTTGGAGTCCTAAACCTCACTGAGCTCCCATTTACTGTCTGTAAGACAGACATCTGTAAGATGGAGTAATTCCTGACACCACCAGACCCTTCGAATGTCACCAAGAGATGGGTACAGAAGAGCCTAGCTACCTTTCCTCCAGGTTATAGGACACTCCTCAGCGTCTAATGCATACCGGCACACCTAGATCACTGTTCTCTTTCATTATTAATTTATTATTTTGGCAGTACTAGGGATTTAACTTAGATGGCCTAAGTCCTGCTAAAGTCCTGCTAAAGTCCCTTTTTTCATTGGTTACTTCTTTTTTTTTTTTTTTTTTTTTTTTTTTTTTGGCCAGTCCTGGGCTTGAGCTCAGGGCCTGAGCACTGTCCTTGGATTTTCTCAAGGCTAGAGCTCTACCACTTGAGCCTCAGCACCACTTCCAGCTTTTTGCTATATATGTGGTACCGAGGAATCGAACCCGAGTCTTCGTGCATGCCAGGCAAGCACTTTAACCACTAGGCCAAACTCCCGGCCTTCATTGGTTACTTCTGAGGTAGGATAAAGAAGGCTGGCCTGGGGCCCAAGAGTTTAGCCTAATGGTAGAGTACTTGTCCAGCATGCACAAAGACCTGGGTTCAATTCCTTGGTACCATGTATATAGAAAAACCGGAAGTGGTGCTGTGGGTTAAGTGGTAGAGTGCTAGTCTTGAGGTAAGCCCAAGTACAGTGCTCAGACCCTGAGTTCAAGCCCAGGACTGGGGAAGAAAAAAAAAAAGGCGGGCTGGGAGTTTGCTCTAGTAGTAGAGTGCTTGCCTAGCATGCAGGAAGACACAGGTTCTATTCCTAGGGACCACATATATAGAAAAAGCCAGAAGTGGTGATGTGGCTCAAGTGGTAGAGCTCTAGCCTTGAGAAAACCCAAGGACAGTGCTCAGGCCCCAAGTTCAAGCCCAGGACTGGCAAAAAAAAAAAAAAAAAAAAAAAAAGGCTGGCCTGGATGCCTGGATGCCTGCAGTGGTGACACACTGGTTCAGAGAGGGAATGGAGTAGCTCCCATTGTTCAGGCACCCACTCAGCATGGGTGGAGCTGAGCCAGCATCCCAGGAGGAACAGAACTATGTGGATTAGGTAGGTATCGTGGAGCATGCCTAGAAGAGGCAGTGGCAGAAGGAGCCAAAGTTGGAGGCCAGCCTGGGCTATAGAGTGACCCTGGTCTCAAATAACCACATATTGGGGAGATAGCTCAGTGGTAGAGACCTTGCCTAACATATGCAACATTCTGGGTTCAATCCTCAATACTATTAAACACACACACACACACACACACACAAATTTAAGGCCATTTGGGGAATCCTGGGTCTCTGTCACCCATCATCCTGCCATGGAGACTGTTATTTTTCCTTCCAGAGATTCAAATTCCCTCTCCCTCTCTCTGGTAGTACTGGGGTTTGAACCTTGGTCCCTCACACTTGCTACACAGACAGTTGCTTAAGCCAGTTGCTTTATGCTTTTTTCTTTTTCTGTTTGTGGGTCATGGGGCTTGAATTCGCTTGGTCTGGATGCTGTCCCTGGGCTCTTAAGCTCAAGGCTACTGCCCTACCCCTGGACCTGGGCACTGTCCATGAGCTCTTCAGCTCAAGGCTACCACCCTACCCTTGAGCCAAGCCCCACTTTCTATCTTCTAGAAGTTAATTGGAGGTAAAAGTCTCAGGTCCTTTTGTGCCCAGGCTGGCTTTGAACCTTGACTCTCAGATCTCAGCCTCCTGAGCAGCTAGGATTACAGGCGTGAGCCACTGAACCTGGTTTGCTTTTCTTATTTATGAACTAGGGTCTTGCATTTTTTGCCCTAGTCAACCTGGTCCTATTTATGCTTCCCATAGCCAGATGACAGATACACACTACCCAGCTTTGTCTGCTGAGATGGTGTTGAGAGCATTTTTTGCCTAGGCCGGCCTGGAACACTCTTCATTATCTCATCCTCCTCCCACATAGCTGGAATGACAACCCCCTCCTAATCCCCACCCCACTACACTCAGCTATTGGTTGAGTTAGGAGTCTCCTGAACTTTCTTTCTGTGCAGGCTAGCCTCAAACTATAATCCTCAAGATTCCTGCCCTCCCCAGGACCTAGAATTACAGGCATGAACTATTAGTGCCTGGGCTCATTCTCTTTCAGTGACTAAATGGGGGCTGGTGACGTAGCTTAGTGGTAGAGAACTTGCCCAAGCATGTATAAAGCCATAAGTTTGATTCCACCTCTGCCAATAGAATATAAACCATAAAATAATAAAATAGAAGATTGGGCCTCAGTAAACCATGAAGTACCTGGACTCACCACATACAAGAAACAGGGAAAACCTCCTATGGCAGAAGAAATATCCAAGCTCTACCTTGCACGCCACCTTCACTCCACTGGTAGTGACTAGTTGTAGAACTGCACTGAAAGGGGCCGGGAGTTTGGCCTAGTGGTAGAGTGCTTGCCTAGCATGCATGAAGACCCGGGTTCGATTCCTCGGTACCACATACATAGAAAAAAGCCAGAAATGGTGCTGAGGCTCAAGTGGTAGAGCTCTAGCCTTGAGAAAGTCCAAGGACAGTGCTCAGGCCCTGAGCTCAAGCCCAGGACTGGCAAAAAAAAAAAAAAAAAAAAAAAAAAAAAAAAAAAAAAAAAACTGCACTGAAAATGCAAAATACTCTGAGCTCTGCAGAGTGCCTTATGAGCTCTGCAAAGTGCCTATGATTGATTGGTGATGTCTGCTGTGGATCTTAGGATGCTATTCTCAGGAATAGTAGGGATTTGCCCTTCTAGATTAATATATTGCTTCTCATTAAAATGTGACACACACACACACACCCTACTCTGCAGTCTTTTATGGCAGCAAGGGTCAGGCTTTAGGGTCCCCAAACTTGTCTCACTCAACCTTCAGTTTGAGACTCATTCCTCATCCTCCATGCTTACTTCTATTCCTGCTGCATCCAACACCTGTAAATGCCCTATCTTCTTCTGCCAGTACTGGGGCTTGAACTCAGGGACTGGGCACTGTCTGTCCTTAGCTTTTTCACTTGAGGCTGGCACTCTACCTCTTGAGTTGCCTTTTAGTGGTTAATTGGAAAAAGAAGTTTCATGGGCTTTCCTGTATGGGTTAGCTCTGAACCATGATCCTCAGATCTCAGCCTCCTGAGTAGCAAAGATTACAGATGTGAGCCACCAACACCCAGTACTGTCCCATCTTCTAAGTGTAATTCTTACTCCCTTTTCCTGTGGCCAAGACAATTAATTACACAACAGACTCTCTAACCAAGGCGGGCAACCTTCCTTTAAAAAAATGTGGTCAGTAAACAATCCCGATCATTTTTCTACTTCTCCTCCTATTCTGCTCCCTGGCATCATTCTGCCCTCCCAGCCTTGGTGTCAGCTCTCAGATGAATGGCCACAGTGCTGGTAAGAGACATGGGGAGGGGAGGGGGTGTTTATCCGCCAAGGCACGAGGCTGTGGTACAGCTGGCAGGCAGAGAGGTGTAATTATACTGCATCTTGGAGCCACCAGCAATGAATTTCTACATAAAGGACTAGATTTGCCATGTATTATTTACGCCAGCATCAATTTTCCCAGCTGGCTCTATTTACTGTGCAAATTCTCCTCTGTCTGTTTATGGGCAAGGCCATGGTTCAGCACCTCTGGTTACTCTACAATGTGACAGGGCCCCACAGGGCACCGTGCATAAGAAACAAGCGGCTGGATTCACCGGGAGCAGGCCAAAAGCCTTCCTTCCTGTTAAATTATATCCCTGGGACAGCAGCAAGCTCTCATTCTCACCCATTCCTGGCGATGCATGCAGGTGTATGAAACCAAATCAGGAGGAGAGGAAGAACCAGCATTCTTTGGGGGCCTCACTGGGGAGAAATGAAAAACAACCCTGTAGGGAGGTGGCTCTGGGCTCAGGGTATTTCCCTTCTGTGCATTTCAAGAGAAAGACACCATGAAGAAATACGTAGTTAATGAGATTATTCCTACCCAGTAACGCAGAGACAGAGCTAAGCTAACTCTGTCTCAGAGCTAACTCAGAGACAGTTCCACCTTACAGATGGAAAAACAAAGGCCAACAAAGAAACACAAGGAGAAAAAGGCAAATCCCTCTGTTTAGTTTCCTGGCTCAATCACTGTGCTAGGACTAAACACAGGATGAAAGGATGACACTCAGAGCTTTTCACTCATCATCAGTGTGTCCTTTACAGATGCCTGTACCAGGGTCAATCCGTTCCACTGGAAATTCAGAGGGAGGACTCAAAGGAGCACAGCTGAACATTTCCAACTACAGCACATTGCCTGGTCCATCCCATGTGCTTCCAGAGTGAGATGTCTTTTCCGTCAGCCTACGTGCTTCTGCGGTCCCGGGTGCTAGGAAGCCGTGGGCAAGCAGTTTGCCAGGAAGGAAAAGATGGGGTGAAATGGGGAGTCTCAGAGCCTTCCTTTTCCAATCAACAGTGCCAGTCATGTCTGCTCTCCCAGAATTACCTCTGCTCTGGGGACCTCCATGTTCCAATATCTACCACCTTCTGGGATCCTGTTGGCTGGACAAAGAGATAGGAAATAAGGTAAGCTGAGTTAAGCAACCCAAGTGGGTAGGCTTTTTTTTCTCCCATTTGCCTATAGCAAGTCTTTATTTAGCACCCATGGGATACAGAGCACTATACAAGATGAGGTTTTCGGTGCATCTGACCATCATACATGTAGATAACACAGATACACAAAAGTGTATGTGTGTGTGTGTGTGTGTGTGTGTGTATCTGAGAGAGACAGATGTAATAATTGGTTGTTTGCTGAAGAAAACTTCCAGAGATCTTACATTTTGAGAAGGAAAAAAAAAACAAAATGTAAATTTGGAAAAGCAGAAAACAGACACAACACTAAAAGGGGCAAAGTGAATAGGTGTGTCAAGTAGGCAAAGGATTGCAGAAGAGCTTGGGAAAAGCATGGATGGGATGCTGCAAAACTGGAAAGGAGCAGACACTAGCACACAAGCATTTTGTTCCCCAGGAAGTAGTGTGGGCTGCCTTGCTAGGTCAAAAAGAAAGCCCTGAACACAAAGACACTAGCGGAGGGGTAGGCTCGTCTGTGGCAGGGTTTTACCATGGAAGAGTTCAGTGAAACACCTGTGGGCATGGAAACCATCCTCTAGGGAGTTCACCAGTAGCCCTGGGGGGGCTGGCTCACCTGACGGGGAGACTTGGTCAGACATGCTATACGCAGACAGCTGCCTGATGCTCTGGCCCCCTCAGTGATGTCCAGGAGAATTCGAGTGCTGGGCACAAAGCTCCAGGAGTGTCCAAGGGCAGGTTTGAGCCTCCCTGTGTCTCTGTCTCGGGTCAAGTGGTTGGCCACCTGCAGGAAAGGCTTACAGATCTATAATGCTGTTCCTATAGCATTTGTTTCCCCCTCTCTTCCTGGGGCTTAAACTCTGGGCCTGGGCTCTGGTCCCTGAGCTTTTGTGCTCAAGGCTAGCATTCTACTACTTGGACCATAGCTCCATTTCAGTCTTTTGTGGTTAATGAGAAGAGTCTCAGACTTTCCTTCCTAGGCTGATTTCAAACCCCAATCCTCAGATCTCAGCCTCCTGAGTAGCTAGGATTACAGGCATGAGCCATTGATGCCCAACCTGACTGCTTTTTATAGATGGGAAAACTGAGGCCTAGCACAGGGAAACAACTCCTGCAAGGCTCTAAAACTGACAGGTCTAGAACTAGAACCTGGAATTCCTGATCTGTACCTTGCTCTTTCCACTAAATCCTGATGTCTCAGGTCTGATCCCCAACTAGAAGGTAATAGGCACCTGGGTTCCCTAAAGGGAAACTGGTACTGGGTTTCTACCTGCCACTCAGCCAGCCTAAAACATGGGCATCTGGACACATGGCACTAATCCTTTATGTTGGGAAATGCCAGGTTGGGAAGGAAAGTTTGTGAGATTCTTATCTTTAATTAACCACAGAAAATCAGTGGCACCATGGCTCAAGGAGTAGGGATAGTCTTGAGCTGAAGAGCTCAGGGACAGTATCCGGGTCCTGAATCCAAGCTCCACAACTGACAAAAAAAAAAAAAAAAAAATGAACAAGCCAAGTGCCTGTGGCTAACACCTGTAATATTGGCAGAAGGCTGAGATCTGAATATCAAAGTTTAGAGCCAACCTGGGCAATTAATTATCTAATCAATTAAACTCCAATTAACTAGCAAAACACTAGAGTTGGAGCTGTGGCTCAAATCATAAAAGTGCCAGCCTTGAGTGAATAAAGCTAAACAAGAATAGGAGGCCCTAAGTTGAAACTCCAGTATCAGCACAAAAAAACCCCAAAAGTTTAGAGAAAGAAGATGGTGCCTGCGCCAATTGCTCATACCTGTAATCCTAGCTACTCAAGAGGCCAAGATCTGAGAATTGTGGTTCAAAGACAGTCTGGGCAGAAAAATCTGTGAGACACTTATCTCCAATAAACTACCCAAAATGCCAATGTGGCTCAAGTAGGCCAGTAGCCTTGAGCAAAAGCAGCTCCGAGACAATATCCAGGGCCTGAGTTTAAGCTCTAGAACAGGCAAAAAAACAAACAAACAAACAACAAAAAAAAAAAACCCCAAGAACATGGGAAATGGATTAAGATAGTAAGTTGCCTCTGTTTCTTTTTTTGATTAAGTAAGGTTAGTTTGGCTACAACATTGAAAGATCAAGTATATACGCAGTTGTTGTTTTTTTTTGTGGCCAGTCCTGGGGTTTGAACTCAGGGCGTGGGCACTGTCCTTGAGCTTTCTCAAGGCTATTGCTCTACCATCTGAACCACACCACCACTTCCAGCTTTTTCTGTGTATGTAGTACCAAGAAATTGAACCCAGGGCTTCATGCTTGCTAGACAAGCACTCTACCAATAGGTCACACTCCTGGCCCCTGAAGAAAAACTTTATGGACATAAAATATTAATATGGTTTCTATGGATGTAGAAACTGACGGATTATGTCTATAATCCTAGCAAGAGGCTGAGACCTGAGGACTGTAGTTCAAAGCCAGAACAGAAAAGTCTAAGAGACTCTAACTAACCACCAAAAAGCCAGAAGTAGAATTATGGCTCTAGTGGAAGAGCACTAGCCTTAAGCAAAAGAACTCAAGAACAGGGCCGGGAGTTTGGCCGAGTGGTAGAGTGCTTGGCTAGCATGCATGAAGACCTGGGTTCCATTCCTTGGTACCACATACATAGAAAAAGCCAGAAGTCATGCTATGGCTCAAGTGGTAGAGCTCTAGCCTTGAGAAAGCCCATGGATAGTGCTCAGGCCATGAGTTTGAGCCCCAGAACTAGCACAAAAAAAAAAAAAAAGAAAAGAATTCAAGAACAGCTCTCAGGCCCTGAGTTCAAGCCTCAGGACCAGCACAAACAAATACCCCCCCACACACACACACAAAAAAAAACGTTGCTTTCTAATTAAGCAAAAAAGGACATTTCAATAGCATAAATAACTCCTTGTAGGAAGTTCTGGAAAGGGGCAAAGTGTTGGAGCTGACTGGACCTGGAGTTGTCTGGGCCTGGGAACTTTCAATGGGGTACCAAGACTGGATCCAACTGGATCTACTAAACTTCAGATAAGGAGAGTCTACATACGTTATACTTCCCAGTCTTAGAGGTGTCCTGCTGACCTAGGGAAGCTAGGCTATGCCCCTTTCCTAAAGGACTACTCGAGGGCCTGAGCTACCACTGATGGGAATAGAGAGCTAGCTGTAATAGAAGTAAACGTCACAGGCCAAGCTTGCCTTACCATCACAGCCATGCCAAGATCCCGGGCCAGGGTCTTCAGCTCTCGGGCCAACTGCACCATCAGGGCCAAGCCTGGGGGAGGAGGAGTAGAGAGGGAAGGGCAGCAGAGGACCAGGGACAGGGCTGAGAGGTGAGGTCCCCACCCTGCCCTAAGAATGTGCCACAGCACTCACCTTCCCTCTGCTGACCTCCCAGAAGAGGGGCCACCACTGCTGTAACCGAATCCAGGACCACCACCTTCACAGCCCCTGAAGAACCTGTAACCTGGAGGAGAGGGGAGAAGGAGGAATGATTGAATCATGGGGTGCACAGGACAAGGCTGCTCTTCTTGCTAATCTGAGACAACCTCCCAGCTCAGACACTGCTTTACATGAAATTGTAATATGGATGCGCAGTGGAACATGTGGGTGGACAGTGGATTTGAATCCCAGGACAAACCGGTATTGGTGGCTCACTCCTATCATCTTAGCTACTCAAGGGACTAAGGATCTAAGGATCACAGTTCAAAGACAGCCTAAGCAAGAGCTTGAACTTTAAGAGCCTGGAAGCTGTCCCTTAGCCTTTTTTTCCCCTCACTTAAGACTGGCAATCCACGACTTGAGTCACAGTTCCATTTCCAGCTTCTGTGTTAGTTAATTTGAAATGAGAATCTCATGGACTTTTTTGCTCAGGTTGGCTTCAAGCTACAATCCTCAGATCTTAACCTCCTAAAGTAGCTAGAATTATAGGTATAAGCCACCAGTACCCAGTCACTTTCTTTTTATTTTATTTTTATTTTGGGGGGTCATGATGCTTGAACTCGGCTTGGGCACTGTCCCTGAGCTCTTCAGCTCAAGGCTACCACCCTACCCTTGAGCCAAGCTCCACCTCCCATTTTCTACAGGTTAATTGGAGATCAGAGTCTCAGGTCCTTTTGTACCCGGGCTGACTTTGAACCTTTATCCTCAGATCTCAGCCTCCCAAGTAGGTAGGATTACAACGTGAGCCACAGGCACTCAATTATTTTGGATATGGAATCTCATGAACTTTTCTGTCTGGGCTGGCTTTGAACCACAATTCTCCAGATCTTAACCTCCTGAGATAGCTAGGATTATAGGCATACCATATCTCAATTTTTAAAAATCTGGCCAACTAGCTATAAGGAAGAGATAAGTCCACTAGTGGACTCCGGGAAGAGTTTAAAAAGAATGATCTGTCTCTCAGTGACCTAACTATGGAGAATATGTGCATGTGGGAAGGCAAGATGGTTGGAGCTACAGCAGCCACTCTGCAATCATGAGAAAAAGAACAAAGAAACCAGACACACAGCCTTAGTATGCACTTGTGAATCTCCTGAGTCCAATCCTCAGATTCGTCTGTCAGACAGACTCTATTACATACAGCTGAAAACACTCCTGATTCATTTTAGTAAGGAATGCAGAGGTGAGCACAATACAACATGATCCTTGTACTCAGTGAGTTCCATGTTTAGCAGGAATGGTGGACATGTCAACAGTGAAGCACAGAAAAAGGCACTCCGGAATTCTACCTCAGAAGTGGCAAGCACAGCTAGAGCCACCAGAATGCATATCTGCACTTGCAAACAATATATGCCATAGCCCATATGCCCATAGACTATGACAGTACCTGGCCAGGTGGGCAAAGCAGGGAGGGACAGACAGCAGGCTTACCTGCTGGGCCACTGTACCACGCAGGTCCTGCAGCACATCCAACACCTGAAAGATGTCAAAGGCATGTACCACCTGGATCCTCTGGAGAGCTGCAGCCTGAGAGGTCACAGAAGGAAATAGGGAAGATGGTTAAAGAAGCAATGAAGAGAAACACTTAGGATGGAAAGAAACAGTTAGCGACAAATACTTGGTTCAAGAATGCAATGCAGGGCCGAGAGTTTGCCCTAGTGGTAGAGTGCTTGCCTAGCATGCACAAAGACCTGGGTTTGATTCCTCAGTAACACAGCATAGAAAAAAGTCCGAAGTGGTAGAGCTCTAGCCTTGAGAAAGATCAAGGACAGTGCTCAGGCCCTGAGTTCAAGCCCCAGGACTGGCAAAAAAAAAAAAAAAAAAAAAAGAATGCAATGCACATGGGCTTTGTCTTGGGGCTGGATCTCAGCCATGGCTGCGTGGCTACTGAACTACATGACACAGAACTTGAAAATTCAGCTGGTCAGCAGTGCATCCTACCTTAATCCTTGCTACTCAGGAGGCTAAGATCTGAGGAATAATGTTGAAAGCAGGCCTGAGTAGAAGAGTCCATGAGAGACAATCACAGGTGGCTCATGTCTTTAATCTTAGCTGCTCAGGATCCTAAAATACAAGGATCATGGCTGAGAGCTGAGGATCCAAGCCGGGTGGGGCAAGAAAGTCTGTGAGACTCATCTCCAATTAACCACCAAAAACCAGAAGTGGAGCTATGGGTTAAAGTGGCAGAATGCTAGACTTGAGCAAAAACAAACAGAAACAAAACAACTCAGGGACAATGCCTAAGCCCCAACACAACACACACACACTGATACCTGAAACTCAGTAGGAAGAGAAATAGAATAGTGACACCTGCTGTGGGCAAGATGGACTGGAAACAGTTTGAGTTAGGGTATGCAAGGAGTTGGGGGTGTCCTCGGAGGGCCATGTGGATGATAACAGCAGTGGCTGGGTAGGATGCAGGGAGGGATGTGGGTTGCTGGGAGGAATCAGGAGGGATGCTGGGGGGATACAGGGCAGACCTGCAGGGATGCAATGGGGACCCTGGGCACAGAAGAAAGCATACAAAAAGGATGTAGGAGGATGCTGGGGGGTGGAGGGCGGGCCGGAGAGGGTCGTGCAAGAGCATAGGCAGAACTGCAAGTTTCACAGCAAGAGTCCACTTAGATGGCCCAAATTCTCACAGTGAGGGATCATGGAGTCCTGCAGTATCAGCTTCTTAAAAGAATCCACCTGTCCTACTTCTTACTTGTTCTTCCTCGTCCTGGGTTCTAGCCTGCAGTAGCTGGAGGAGGCGAGAAGCTGTCAGTCCTCCATTGGAATCAATGTACAGGACACTCTGCTTCAGGCTGTGGGTCACATTTGCAGCCACACAAAGACATAGCTAGAGAGAGAGCAGGACACGAGCTGAGCCTGAGCCTGGGGGGGGGGGGGGGGCATGGGAGCTGCAGCCATATCCCTCCCAGCTTCCAATAACACTTCTCATCACCCAGATCATCTCTGCAGACTAGTGAATCCACAGGATCCCCCTAAGGGATGCAGTGTCATGTACCCCCATCCTCCTGGTAGCCGCCCTCCATATACCTGAGTTTTGCCACTCCCCGGACCTCCTACAACTTCAGTCACTTCTCCAGTGTAGAGACCAGCATCAAGAAGCTTGTCCAGGCTGATGGCAGAAGCAGAAGGAAGACCATCAACCCAGGCATTAGGCAGGAAGACAGAAGGAAAGCACTTCACAGTATTTACCAAAATCAGTAACAGAGAAGGAAAGCACATCACAGTATATACTGAAATCAATAATCCCAGCACTGGGGAAGCTGAAGGAGGAGGTGTGCAAATCCAAGACTTTCCTGAGCTGGGCTGGGCTGCGCTGGGCTGGGGGTGTAGCTCAATGGCAGAGTGTAGCTACAGAGCTACAGCACCTCTAGGAAATCACAGACTTCTGTGAACAGTCGGCTTATTCAGACTGTATCAGCAGTTGTGTGTCCAAATGGAGTTGTCATTTCATCACCTGTGTACCTTGTGAATACCACACACAAGACAACAACACCACTTCTAGTCTCCTTTGTGTGGCCCTTTTATAGTCACAACTGCTCCCACCCAGCCCTAATCCCTGGTCCCCACCACCTGTGTCCTCCCCCTTTATGTAACTGCAAACAGAAGCATCCCTGTCCTCGCATTTTCTATTCCTTATTATTTCCTGGAGATCCAGCCAAAGGGTTGCATTCCTCTTTAGTACTGAGACGTATCCCACGCTATGGATTTATTAGTTTGTGCCATTTTACACCCAGTAAAGGACACTTTGGTTGTTCCAGTTTGAGCCTATTATAAATAATATTGCTGTAAACATTTGTACATAAATGTTTTTATAGCTCTGGGATGAATACCCCAGAATGTAATTACCAGGTTGTAAGTTAACTTCAGAAGAAACTACCAAACTCTCTTCCAGGGTGGTTATGACTTTCATTCCTACCACAATAGCGAGCAATCTGGTCTAGCCACATCTTCACCAGCATTTGGTGCTATTATTTTTTTTTTACTAGCTATTTAGCAATATATCATTGTGGTATTTAGTTTGCATTGCATTGCATTTCACTAACAGCTATGATTCTGAACTTTTTTTGGGGGGGTATGGGGTCAGGGCCTGAGCACTGTCCCTGGATTTTCTCAAGGCTAGAGCTCTGCCACTTGAGTCACAGCACCACTTCTGGCTTTTTTGTATGTATGCGGTACTGAGGAATCAAACCTGGGTCTTTTTGCATGCTAGGCAAGCACTCTACCACTAGGCCAAACTTCCAGCCCCTGAACACTTTTTGTGTTTCTCTGCCACCTGTCTGCCCAGGTCTTCTGTCTTTAATTAGATTGTTTTTCACTACTGAGTGTTAAGAATTCTCTAGCTATTCCAGATGCATGTTCTTGGCTAAGGGAGCTTGCTTGCATTTTTCTCACTCTGTACTTGTTTTCTCATTCTCCTTTGCATAGCCAAAGCTTTTCATTTTTTTTTTAAATTAAGTTCATTGTTTTTCTTTTCCTTTCTTCATTTGGAGTGCTGGAGTTAAACAGATCATACTTTGGGTGTGAGGCTTACAACCTTTGCCTACCTTTAGTTCTTAAAGACTCCTTCCTACATTTTGTTCCAAGAGCTTGATGAATTTATGGTTTACATTTAAGCTCATAATTAGTTTTTTATATGAATTTATATTAGTCTAGTTTACATAAGGTGTGCTTTTCAGGGTTCTTTTGGTGTGTGTATGTATGCCTGTGCTTGAATTCAAGGCCAGGGCACTCACTCTTCCTTAGCAATTTTGCCTTAAGAATTGCACTCTATCACTGTGAGCTGCAGCTCCATTTCAGGCTGTTTGTGTGTGGTGGGGGGAGGGGGAGTAGTTAACTGGAGATAAGAGTCTCACAGACTTTCACGCCCTAGCTGCTCTAGAGGCAGAGAGAAGAGGATTAAGGCCCAAGGCTGGTCTAGGGAAAAGCATAAGACTGTGTTAAAAACAAACTAAAGCAAAAAAGGACTGGGGACAGGGCTCAAGCAGCTGAGTGCCTATCTAACAGGTCAGGTCTTGAGTTGAAAACAATAAAACACACATCAGCTGTGAATCTACTTCTTGGTTGTCTATCTGCCCCACAGATCTCTCTCTGGGTCTCTCTCCCCCACACTCTTATTATTGTAGCTGTACAGTATGTCTTAATGGGTAGAGTTGATCCATCCAACTTTATCCTGCAAAATCATATCCACCATTCTAGGTATGGGCTTTTTTTTAAAAAATAGAGCTATCAAAGTTTTCATAAAACTCTTGCCAGGTTTGTGACAGAAATTGCATTAAATCTATGGATCATTGGGGAGGAATGAATGCTTGCTAGGTAGAATCTTCCAATTCACAGTGTGCCTCTGTATCTGGATTATTATTATTATTTTTTGCCAGGCTTGAGGCTTGAACTCAGGGCCTGGCTACTATCCCTGAGCTGCTTTTGCTCAAGGCTAGCACTCTACTACTTGAGCCACAGCACCACTTCCGGCATTTTCTGATTATGTGGTACTGAGGAATGGGACCCAGGGCTTCACGCATGCTAGGCAAGCACTCTACCACTAAGCCACCTTCCCAGCCCCTCTGGATCCCTTTTGAGCTCGTCCATCAATGCTGGTTCATTTTCAGCATACAATCCCTACATATATATGTATGTGCTTTGTCAGACACATCTAAGTAGTTATTTGCTTTGGAACAACTGTAAATGGCTTTGTGCCTTTTCATCTCACTGTCCATGTATTCGCTGAGAGCACATGGAAACACAATTGATTTTTATGCGTTAATCTCATATCCTGCAATCTTGCTGAACTCCCTTATTAGTTCTGGGAGTTTGTAATTATTTTTTTTATTTGCTTGTTTTTGTCTGTCTCCCTCATCTAATTAAAACACCCTGGGGCAAGGACCAGACTGAATCCCTAGTACTAACAGGAGGCCTAAAACCCAGGAGACAAAGCATGGTTTTGCTAGAGAAATGAGAAATAGGGGTCAGGAGCATAGCCTGGTGGTAGAGTGCTTGCCTAGCAAGCACAAAGCCCAGGGTTCAATTCCTTGGTACCATATACACAGAAAAAGCTGGAAGGCGCACAGGACCTGAGTAAAAGCTCAGGACTGGTTAAAAAAAAAAAAAAAAAAAAAAGAGGGGGGAGAGGGAGAGAGAAATTAAAAATAGAAGTTTTCACTTTTCCTTCTCCTTTTTACTCCTTCTTCCTCTTCTTCCTCTTCCTTCTTCCCCAATACTCCTCTTTTTCCTCCTACTCCTGCTTTTTTGGTGGCCATACAAAGGACTGAACTCAGAGCTAAAGTATTTTTCCTTAGCTATTTTATGCAAGGTGAGTGTTCTAACACTTGAGCCACAGCTCCATATCTGGCTTCTCTGGTAGTTTAGAGGAGTTTAGAGAGTTTCACAGGTTTCCTGGGCTAGCCTCAAATCTTGATTCTCAAGTCTTAGCCTCTTGAGTAGCTAGGATTATAGGTATATGCCACTGGTGCCAACTCTCACTTCATTTTGTTCCTGTACTGTCAACGCTCTGGCTTGTGACCCAGGTTCTGCCCCTGAGCCATAGTGAAACAGGTTGCCAGCCACACTCCTGGCTATCCCCTGACCAGTACAGGCACTGAAGTTTCTAGGCCACAGCCTGCATCATCACCTGGCTACACACACCTTCCCAGCCTTCCCAGACTCTAAGCCTTGGACTTGGTTCCTGGAGACTCCCATGACCCAGCTGTCTGCACAAGCAGCCACTCTGCATCACCCCATCTAGGGACCACAAGTTCCTGCTGGTCCACGTTCTGGCTCTTCCAGTCCTGTGGCTCCCTGGAATAATTATGTTGTCTACGTGTGCTGAATAAGCACCTGCCTAACACTCATTGAGCCTCAGCCCTCCTGGAGCTCATTCTGCCCCGAGACCTGGAAACCTACTTTCCCACCAGCAGTGTTCTGTGCTCTCCATGTGTGGCTCTCCTGGTCAGTCCTTAGACAGCCAGCAACGCTCAGAAATTGCTTAGAAATACAAATTCGCAGCTCTACTCCCCAGACCTACTTAATTAGATCCTGTGAGTAAAGCCACATCTGGGATTCAACAAGGTCTCCAAGTGATTTTCATGCACATTCAAGTTTGACAGCTATTAGATGTCATTAGATGTCATTCTCAATCCTACCTGTACAGGACTCCTTACTGTTATTGCTAGCTCTTTCTCTTTCACTCATTTTTTTTTGGGGGGGGGGGTCATGGGGCTTGAACTCTGGGCCTAGATGCTGTCCCTGAGCTCTTCAGTTCGAGGCTAGAGCTCTACCACTTGGAACTACAGCACCCTTCCAGTTTTCTGGTGGTTAATTGGAGATAAGAGTCTCACAGGGGCCGGGAGTTTGGCCTAGTGGTTAAAGTGCTTGCCTAGCATGCATGAAGACCCGGGTTCGATTCCTCGGTACCACATACATAGAAAAAAGTCGGAAGTGGTGCTGAGGCTCAAGTGGTAGAGCTCTAGCCTTGAGAAAGTCCAAGGACAGTGCTCAGGCCCTGAGCTCAAGCCCAGGACTGGCAAAAAAAAAAAAAAAAAAAAGAGTTTCACAAACTTTTGTGCCTGGGCTGGCTTTGAACCCTGATCCTCCGATCTCAGCCTCCTGAATAGCTAGGATGACAGGTGTGAGCCACCAGGGCCTGGGTCCATTCAACCATCGGACACTGAGTAGGCACTCTAAGTTCTGCTGGACAAACTTAAGGGCTCACATTGAGATCCCAGTATTACACACTCAATGCCTCAAACCAGTGATAGCACGCAGTATGCTGTGTAAACCTCTCCAAGAGAATGTGTTGAGAAGCAGCCAGGGCAACATGGATCCAAAAACCTCTGTGATGGCATCCAACTCTGCATACACAGGCCGGAGAAAGGTCAGACTCACTTGGCTAGAAAACACCAGTTGTCTTCCAGCTCTTTCCAACCCAAACAATGTGGCATAATGTAAGGGCTCCATTCAGTGAGTGCACCAGTTTCCTGCTGCTGCGCAAGTGTAATGAACACACCAGGTTCTGGGTTCACATGGCCAGGACTCAAGCCACACCTCTGCCACTGAGTCCTCTAAGGCTAAATGCAAGGGAGCCTAAGAAACTCTAATGAGCAGTGGTCAAGGAAAGATTGCATATACCCAGTCAGGAAACCCCTTGATCCTGCCCTATTCCTGTTTGCTCTGTCCTGAGCTGATGTGGAAGGCAAGGCCATGCTGAATTATGTGCTACTACTGACATCTGGTGTTAGGCGTATGTGGGTTTGTACTAGTGCTTGAACTGAGGGCCTGGGTTCTATCCTTTACCTTTTTCATTCAAAGCCAACACACTACCACTTGACCCATGGCTCCACTTCCAGCTTTTCTGGTGGTTAACTGGAGATAAGAGTCTCACAGGCGTTCCTGTCCCAGCTGGCTTTGAATCGTGATCCTCAGATCTCAGCCTGAGTAGCTAGGATTACAGCCACCAGGTGTTAGAGGACGTTTTTTAATTTTCTGAGCTAGGCGTAAGGGAGGTGATTCTGATACTTAATTGGTGACTAGATGGACACGGCAGCCCCACCTCCACAAATAATCCCTCCTCCCAGAGTCCCAACAGTGCAGAGGCTGTGCACCCCTACCCAGGGTTACTGTTTGAAGGTAAGACAGCTCCAAAGTCCCAAGCCTCTCCTTCCCATGGGCATACGCTGCCTGTCCTCCTCACAGTCAGGTTCAGCAGACTCAAGTATAGAAAGCCCTGCTTCTCACACCCCCAACACACAAGGTCAAACCTTTCCACGCCAGTGGACAGGATGGCGGTGGAGGTCTTCAGTTCCTCATAGAGGTCAGCACCATTCAAGGGGAAGGCTGAGAACTGAGCCAGCAGCACCCGTCTCAGGGCGACCAGGGCCTGCCAAAGAGGTGGGTGCTCAAGCTCGGCCCAGACCGTCTCCTGCACCCACCAGGCCATCCCAGGTGCCGGGTGGCTTCCCTTGACCAGCCTCGGAAGAGGACGCTCTCTGCTGCCCGAGGCTCGGGGCAGGACTGGAGGACGAGGGATGCCCATGGATCGTGGACGGTGAGCTCACCTTGTAAGACAGGCTACACTTCTGAGCCACCTCCTCCAGGTCCGCGGTGGCCAGGTCCACCACTGCGAACAGAACACGTGCGCTGGCCGGCAGGCGGGGCTGCCCGGGGTCCCCCATGCTGGCCAGCTGCCCGGGGCTCCCCACGCTGGCCGGGCTGCCCGGGGCTCCCCACGCAGGCCGGGCTGCCGGGGGCTCCCCACGCTGGCCGGGCTGCCCGGGGCTCCCCACGCTGGCCGGGCTGCCGGGGGCTCCCCACGCTGGCCGGGCTGCCCGGGGCTCCCCACGCTGGCCGGGCTGCCCGGGGCTCCCCACGCTGGCCGGGCTGCCGGGGGCTCCCCACGCTGGCCGGGCTGCCCGGGGTCCCCACGCTGGCCGGGCTGCCCGGGGAACCCCACGCTGGCCGGGCTGCCCGGGGTCCCCACGCTGGCCGGGCTGCCCGGGGCTCCCCACGCTGGCCGGGCTGCCCGGGGCTCCCCACGCTGGCCGGGCTGCCCGGGGCTCCCCACGCAGGCCGGGCTGCCCGGGATCCCCACGCTGGCCGGGCTGCCCGGGGCTCCCCACGCTGGCCGGGCTGCCCGGGGCTCCCCACGCTGGCCGGGCTGCCCGGGGCTCCCCACGCAGGCCGGGCTGCCGGGGGCTCCCCACGCTCGCCGGGCTGCCCGGGGCTCCCCACGCAGGCCGGGCTGCCCGGGGCTCCCCACGCAGGCCGGGCTGCCCGGGGTCCCCCACGCTGGCCGGGCTGCCCGGGGCTCCCCACGCAGGCCGGGCTGCCCGGGGTCCCCCACGCTGGCCGGGCTGCCCGGGGTCCCCACGCTGGCCGGGCTGCCCGGGGCTGCCCACGCTGGGCTGACCTCTTCGGAACCACCCGGGGCAGCAGGGTCTCAGGACGCCCGGCACACAGTGGGTCCCCCCCCCGGGGACCGCTCCCCCCCTCGCTGGGCTCCCGCGCGGCCGGGGTGTGGGGTGCGCAGGGAGGGGGAGGCGCCCCGCAGACGCGCCGCCCGCCCCCAGGGACGCGGGGGGGGGGGGGGACAGGGGACCCAGGCTGTGTCACCTGTCTTGACCCCGCGGCTCCTCAGCACCTGGACCATCTCCTCGGTGAGGCCGGGGCACAGTCCCGCCCTGAGCACCCCCATGTTCCCCGCGGGCACCCGGGGCAGCCCCTGGTGGGCGGGCGCGCACCCGGACCGCCGGGCACGTGCGCACCCGCCCCGACTCCTCTTTCAGAGAAGGACCCGGCGCACGGGCCTCGGGAGAAGGTGGGGTGGGAACAGGGGACACCCCGACCCGCTCTCCGAGGGACCCGCCAGATGCCAGCGCTCCACGATCGCCTCGCCACCACTTCCGGGTGCCGGGTTCGCGCGCGCCGCGTCGGCCCGGCCTGCAGCGCCATCTGCCGACGAGGTGGGAGTTATCGCGGCGCCCCGCCCACTCGCTTCAGACCACGCCCGCCACCCTCGGAGCCACGCCCTCCCGTGGCCACGCCCTCGTGTCTCACGGCACATGCGCGGGCCCCACCCACCCACAGGATCTCTTCCACCTCCACCTTTTTCCTCCAGGGAGTCCCTTGCAATACCCGCTGGGAGAAATGACTTCACACAGGACAGCCCAGGGGGCTTTCTGTAGCCATCGTCCACCGAGGAGGAACTTGTCAAAAGTTACCCGGAGTTACAACAGAGTTTCAAACATCCATCCAAGCTGCACCTGGTGCCAGCCTGAAAGCTCAGCTCCCCTGGAGGAAAGGGAAGGGAGCAGTGAAAAAGCCAGCCCCGCCTTGAGCTGGGGGCTCGACTCAGGGTGAAGACCTAGGCCTTGCCTTCAACCCCCATGCCCGCAAAAACAAGCACTGTGTCCAAGTACACAGCCGTCCACGTTTGCAGAGTCGAGTTCCCCTCCAACAGTGACTCCCTAGACACTATGCCGAAAATGAACTGCATGTACAACTTGTAGGTCCATGGGAGGGAGCGGAGAGGTGGGAAAGATACGTGCGCGTTACCTCATGTAGGTAACTGTAGCCCCCTGTATGTTATATTTATCACAACAATAAAAATATTAGAAAATTTTAATGGGTAATAAAATCAGAAGCAAAATTTAAAAAAAAAAAAGAGTCCCTTTTCCCTTTTCTCCCCATCCCTGGCAGTAAGGGGTTGTGTTTTTCTCCCATGTTTCCTTAAGAGCAAAGATAATGTCTGGCCCATTTTTTTTTTTTTTTGCCAGTTCTGGGGCTTGAACTCAGGGCCTGGGCACTGTCCTTGAACACATTTTGCTCAAGGCTAGCACTCTACCACTTGAGCCACAGCACCACTTCTGGCTTTTTCTATGTATGTGGTACCTAGGAATTGAACCCAGGGCTTCAAGCATGCTATCTGAGCACTCTACCACTAGGCTACGTTCCCAGCCATCTGGCCCAGTTTTTTAAATCCTTCTGCAGTTCCTACTGTTGTAGGAACTCATGAATCTCAGTTCCTCGAGTCCTCACTCAATTTGAGAAGGGGGGGTGGGGGGTTGGCCTAGAGGTTAAAGTGCTTGCCTAGCATGCATGAAGACCCGGGTTCCATTCCTTGGTACCACATATATAGAAAAAGCTGGAAGTGGTGCTGAGGCTCAAGTGGTAGAGCTCTAGCCTTGAGAAAGTCCAAGGACAGTGCTCAGGCCCTGAGCTCAAGCCCAGGACTGGCAAAAAAAAAAAAAAAAAAAAGAATTTGAGAAGGGGTATCCATGTGTGAGAAGTAATGCACCTACTCCCTGACAAATGTAACTAACCCCTCTATACATTATCCCGACAATAAAAAATTCTAATAAATTATAATAAACTCAAAAAAAAGAATTTGAGCTTACTTG
The DNA here is from genome assembly GCF_031878675.1 of Megascapheus bottae. Lineage (NCBI taxonomy): Eukaryota > Metazoa > Chordata > Mammalia > Rodentia > Geomyidae > Megascapheus > Megascapheus bottae. Next base: position 46,115,047 of record NC_143525.1, on the reverse strand, counting down.
GGAGGGTGTGGTCCGTTCAGAATGAATGCCAGCTGCAAACCTAGACATAGGTGCTGTAGGAGCTGTCAAGAACCACCTGGGCTCCACTATGCATGTGGCTGGACACAGCAAGCTTCTACAGAGCCTCCGGAGCTGCACACAATGCCTTCCTCGTGCAGGGCCCTTCCAGAGCTGCCGCCCTCCACCAGGCCCTCCAGCTCATCCGCTGTAAGAACATGGGTGTGACACATGCAGACTTAGGTCCTCGGGCCTGCTGCGGGCACAGCATCTTTGTACTAGAAGAGATGTAAGGAGCCATGCCTTGTGTCCCTTGGCTCTGCCTCACCCAATACCCTGGCATTTGGCAGCTTCAGCTGCATAGCCAGCCTCAAATCAAGGGGAGTCTGGCCTCTAATTGTTACATTGATGATTGTGAAGTCAGCTCATTGCACCCCCATCCCACCCAAACTAAGGGTGGGCCCGCTGCCCCCACAGTTTCTCTCTGCTTCCTGTCAGCTGGGTTGTCCTGCATGCTCACGGCTGTGGACCCCAACAAAGCAGATGGCATCTGAGGCGCTCTATAAAGTGGGGGATGGGGAGGAAGCCACAATGAAGAAGGAAACCCTCCATGTCATAAATGCACTAGAACAGCTGCCGAAGCCCTTTCCAAATCCCAAGTTCATGAAACGGACCGTTGCCACCAAAGGACTCCCGCTTCCCTCAAGAGGCAGTTTGGTTACCTTACTGGAGCAAGATAACATCAATTTTGAGTAAGAGACAAATAAAATCCAGACCTCCCTTCCTTCCTAAGGCTGAAGCCAGGGCTGGTGTTAGGAAGAAAGGATGCGGGGAAGGTCTTGCCTCCTCTCTGCAGTCTCTGGGAGGAGCAGGTGTGCAGGTTGGACCTGAGGTGTATTCTCAACTCATGTGGGCTGCTGGTTCTAGGAGACCTTAGAGATTAGGGAGAGGGTTTCAGGTTTTAATTATTTTTATTTGAGAGTACACTGCTTCTCGATCAATGCCAGCCTTCCCATAATTGTCCCCTCAAGTTACATAGTTCAATTTGTTTTACATAGAGTACATTGAATATAATGACTGCATTTGCTCTCCCTTCCTTCTCTCACTCAGAAAGTGTTTCAGCTTCCTGGGTATTCAAAGGAGTTATACCCTTGAACTTCTCCACTAATGATAATGCCCTTCAGTCTGTTTGTAAATGCATACAGCCTTGTATGTTATCTTATGTTTGCATTTTATTTTATTTATTTATTTATTTATTTTTTTGCCAGTCCTGGGCTTGAGCTCAGGGCCTGAGCACTGTCCTTGGACTTTCTCAAGGCTAGAGCTCTACCACTTGAGCCTCAGCACCACTTCCGGCTTTTTTGTATGTATGTGGTACCAAGGAATCGAACCCGGGTCTTCGTGCATGCTAGGCAAGCACTTTAACCACTAGGCCAAACTCCCGGCCCCTTACATTTGCATTTTAGAACTAACTTCTCCATGGAGGAAAAAAAAGTGAGCAATTTGTATTTCTGAGCCTCTTTATTTATTTATTTATTTATTTTTCTTTCTTTCTTTTGTGGGTCATTGGGGCTTGAACTCACCCTGGGTGATGTCCCAGAGTTCTTCAGCTCAAGCCTACTGTCCTACCCCTGGGCCTGGGCGCTGTCCCTGAGCTCTTCAGTACAAGGCTACCACCCTGCCCTTGAGCCAAGCCCCACTTTCCATTTTCTAGGGTTAATTGGAGATAAGAGTCTCAGGTTCTTTTGTGCCCGAACTGGCTTTGGACCTCGATCCTCACATCTCAGCCTCCTGAGTACCTAGGATTATAGGCGTGAGCCACTGTGCCCAGTTCTTACTTTTTGCCAGTCCTGGGACTTAAACTCAGAGCCTAAGCACTGTCCTTGGATTTTTTTTCTCTCTCTCTCGAGGCCAGTGCTCTACCACTTGAGCCATAGCACCACTTCCAGCTTTCTCTGTGAATGTACTATGAAGAATCAAATCTGGGTCTTCGTGCATGCTAGGCAAGCACTCTACCACTAGGCCCCATTTCTGGTCCTCTCTGAACCTGATTTTACTTAACACAATTGAGATTGAGGCTTGAGAACTTTCCTGTCCAATCTGGCTTCCAACTAACATCCTCAGATTTCAGCCTCCTGAGCAGCCGGGATTACAGATGTGAGCCACCAGTGCACAGCCCTTTGAGACATTTTAGTTGTGTGTGGATTTAAGAATACAGCCAGTGGCCATCCGCTAGGCATTTCTTCCTTTGGGTCAAGATTTTGTTTTTAAAGAATTTTATTGAAGCACTTCACCTGTGTAAAATATTTAAATAGTGAGAAATTATGTACAATATTTTTTTCATTGCAAAAGCAAATAACTGGCAATCATACAAATATCTATGCAAAGAAAAACATATAAAGCAGTTAAAATGGTGAAACCTGACAGAACTAGTGCTAGATATGTCGATACAGATGAATGAGAGCAACAACGAGAGACAAGAAGCAAGCTGCCGATGGAGATGTACTGGAGAATACTTTTTATTTATGGATTGTTTGAAGCCACACAAAACAGTAGATCTTGTCTAGGGTTAACATACATATGTAACAGACATAAAAAGACACACAGTGAATGATAAATAGAAAATTTTTAAAAACACTCTATTACCTCTGAAGAGAGGGTGTACATTGTGGCAAGGAAGAGAAATGTCCAGAGGGGACCAGCTATGCTAAGTGGGTTTTATTTCTGAAGCAGCACGAGCAGTAAATGGAAGCTTAATATGTTACTCTTTGTGTGTAGATCTAAAATGTTTCATAGTTAAAAAAAACATTGAGCATTCATCCAATAAACGTATTATATATAACTTAGACAATTAAATCATACATAAAATTATATATTTACATACATTGCGTATAACCTACAATTAAATTTACATGTTGTGTATTAGTATTATTAGGTGTTATTAAAGTACAGGCATAACTTACATTAATATTTAATATGCAAACATAAATTATATTAAATATTAGATGGTAAATAAATAATAGTAAATATGTTCATTACTTTTTAGATTTTGTAGATACTGTTCACATTCCAGTAGAACTCCCCAGAGTTCCCACTTTGGAGGGATAACTTAAAAGTTTTAGTAGCCTCTCAAATTGTGGATCTCAGAACATCTACATCAGAATCCATTCAAAGATCTTATTAAAAATGCAAATTCTGGGGCCGGGAGTTTGGCCTAGTGGTAGAGTGCTTGCCTAGCATGCACGAAGACCCGGGTTCAATTCCTTGGTACCACATACTTTGAAAAAGCCAGAAGTGGTGCTGAGGCTCAAGTGGTAGAGTTCTAGCCTTGAGAAAAATCAAAGGACAGTGCTCAGGCCCTGAGCTCAAGCCCAGGACTGGCAAAAAAATACAAACAAAAAACAAACAAACTGGAAGTGGGCTGGGAGTTTGGCCTAGTGGTAGAGTGCTTGCCTAGCATGCACAAAGACTAGGATTTGATTCCTGCGTACCACATACATAGAAAAAAAGCTGGAAGTGGTGCTGAGGCCCAAGTGGTAGAGCTCTAGCCTTGAGAAAGCCCAAGGACAGTGCTCAGATCGTGAGCTCAAGGCCCAGGTCTGGCAAAAAAAAAAAAAAAGAAAAAGAAAACTGGAAGTGGTGCTGTGGTGCAATTGGTAGAGTTCGATTCTTAAGCAAAAAGAGGTCAGGAACAGCGCCCAGGCCTTGAGTTCAAGCCCTGTGACCAATGGAAAAAAGGAAGAAAAAAAAAAAAGGCAGCATCTCATCCAGGTATGGCACACACCTAGAATCTTAGAAGACAAAGATTAGCAGGTTCTAGGCCAGCGGAGACAAAAAAAAGTTAGCAAGATTCCTATCTCAACAAACAAGGTGGGCATGGTGGTATGCCCCTGTAATCACAATTACACAGAAGGTGTGTGCAAAAGGACTGCAGTTTGAGACTGACCTGGATAGGTTCAGAGTATAGTACTCAGGTTGGATGGGTTTGGGCAGCAGCCTGTTCTTCTTATCCCACCACCCTCTCCCTCCTGATCCAGGAAGCCAATACCAATGGAGGATTCTGAGTGCAGCTCTGATGACACCAGCATGTCCCCCATCTCATCCACCCTGCTGAACCCCATCAAACTGGCCGTGACACAGCCCAACAGCAGCTTCTTTGCAGGGATGCTGGAGGGTGAGCTGAACAAGCTCAGTTTTACCACGATGATCAAGAACAGAGATAAGGGGGAACTGGCTCTCTGCCCCAGCACATCCAAGTCCCAGACGGCTAACAAGGGCCTGCTGGACCTTGACAACCCCGCGCTGGACACAGACACGTCCTCGACACGCTCTGAATCCTCTGTGGTTATGGATGTGCCAGAGGCCCCCTACATCTGTGAGCACACCGTCAGCGACTCTACAGCTGTGGTGCGTTTCCCCGCCGCTGGTGTGCACCTGGCAAAGGCGGTGGGTGTCAGCGGCGAGCTGAGTGGGGAGTGTGAAGATGCTAGCCCTGCATCCTGATCTCAAGGTCATGGTTTCAGAAGGGAGGGAGGGAGGGCGAGGGCATGCCTGTAGAGAACTCCATTGCAAGTTGGAACGGGGCTCAGAGCTTTCCTGGGCAATGCGGGAGAGTCACATAAGAGCCCTTAGGATCTCGGAGGGAAAGGAAACACCTCTAGTTGCAGTAATGGGCATGGAAGGTTGTTTTTTTTTTTGGGGGGGGTTGTTTTTTGGGGATCTAAACATCTAGAGATGGAGAAACATATCCCTGGGTGGCTGACCCAGGAGAGGCTTGCCACTGGAGGGCAGGAGATGGACTTTCTCACGCTGCTGCTGTCTTCTTACTGGTTGAAAGCTAACCCTCCTGGGACTCCTCCCTAAAGGGTCCGGATGAGGCCGGAACATGCCGGTGCTAACATGGCTCTGGGTGGTCAATCTGGGTGGCATTGTGTGTCAGAGGGCATCTATGTCAATCAATCTAGTTGTTTCTCCCCCCCCACCACCACCCCAACTCAGCGATGGAACCTAGGGCTTCAGAGCACCAGCGAGGCAAGGGCCTACCACTGAGCTACATCCCCAGGCCCGGTGGAAGTTATTTGACTTGCAGTTTATAAAGGTAACTCTGGAAGCTCCATTGCTGGATAGGCTCCAGAAGTGTTTCTCCCGCTGCAGTCTCAAGATGGGCAGTCTTGGAGTCTGTCACACGGAAATGTAAAATTCTCATTCAGGCACTAGTGGCTGACATCTGAGGGTCAAGGTTTGAGGCTAGCCCAAGTGGACAAGAGGAGACTCTAATCTCCAACTAACCATCAAAAAGCTGGAACTGGAGGTGTGGCCCAAGTGATAGAATACCAACCTTGTGCAAAAAAAGCTTTTGGACAGTGCCAGGCCCTGGGCCAAAGTGTCCGTGATGGAAAGGAAAAAAGGGAGGGAGAGAAGGGGGGAAGAAAGGAAAGAGAAAGGGAAATAAAGTTGATTTAGAGGAAAGAGAAACTGGGAATGGGAATTCAGACAGGAGACAGCAGGCCCAGGAACCTGCAGTGTTGTGGAAACTCCAACGTGTTTAGGCAGACTGGGCAACCTGGGTAGAAGAGCTGTGGGCTTGACCTTGGACCCGAAGGGCAGGTATCTGCACACACAATGTGCCTTCCAACTTCCTTCAGACATGCCTGAACTCCAGGAAGGCAGGCATGAGAGGCACATTTTGCCTCTGGTCAGGGCAGGCCGGGTCTGAGGAAGCCTTGGGCTTTCTCCTCCCCTAGATTTCCTGGACCTATTCCTTGGGCAAGCAGCAGGTCAGTTTCTACCAGGTCCTGTTACAGGAGATGACCAAGAAAAAAGAAGAATCGCCGTCCAAGGGCAAGAACCGTCCATGGATCTTCAACAAGATCTTGGGTACCACGGTTAAGCTGATGGAGCTGAAGCCTAATACAAGTTACTGCCTCACTGTCCGTGCAGCCAACACAGCTGGGGTGGGGAAGTGGTGCAAGCCCTACAAGGTGAGCCCAAGGTCAGGGAGAAGTCAAGTGCAGAGAACACCTCCCCTCCCTACATCTCTTGTCCTTGGAAGCCTTCCTGTCTGGGCCATCAACTAGGCTACAACCTGGAGATTTAAGGATTAAGACACTCTGGGGCCCACCAGGAAGCTAACACTCATCTTGCAGAGTTCCTGGTCTGAACTTCTTTACTCAATGACCAGGCGCTGTCAGTTTGGAGGTGGCAGTCCTTGGGCTGGACCCAGCTGGAGTTTGTGTCATACCTCCTTGGATCTGTTTCCTGTCAGTTGATAGGCTGGGGAAGGCCAAGATGTCACTTAGCACAAAAAAAGGGGAGAGAAAAGGGTGGGAAAGAGTTGTGATGGGTTTTCCTGTCTCACTTCAGTTTGCAACTGTGGCCACTGACCTCAACAGCTTCCCTGAGTGCAACCCCATCCAGATCACCGTGCAGCGCAAGGAACCTCATCGAAGAACAGTGACTCTAGGGCTGGAGGACATGCGAAGGCTGGAGGATCTGGAATACCTATTTCCTTACTGAGGGGAAGGGCCCAGGACACCCATCATCTGCCACCAGCCTTGGCCCAGGGCCCTCAGGGACCACGAGATATACCACCAACACCATGCCAGAGAACTGCTGACCACCCTGCCAGCCCAGGGCATGGCCTGGCAGCAGGGATCTGGGAATCTCACTCCTGGGCTGGGGCCAAAGCTAGATGGGAGTCCCACTCCCCGGAAGAGATCTCAGGCCAGGCCAGGCTCAACCACTGCCCACAGCTGCTAGGCTTCCTCTTCCCCCAGACCTGGGCTGGATCCAGGCCCCTCATTAAAGAACTGCAGGTAGTCCCACACCCCTCAGCCCCGCTTCATGCTGGGGTCACCCTCTGCTGGGTGGGCAGCATCCACTTCCTACACTGGGCTAAGTGCAGACGGGTAAGTGGCTGGGAGCCAGGGCAGCTGGCAAAGGGATCTGCAATTTACGTGTGTGTGCGTGTGTGTGTGTGTGTCTGTGAAGAAGACTGCTACAACTCTTCACAAGTGTCCACAGTGACTGGACAGATGGAGGGACGGCCAGGATCAAGCAGTGCCAGCCCTGGGGCAGGGTCTGATTCAACTCATGGCCGTTTCAGTGCCACTAGCTCAGATGGCTCATCCAAAATATGAGGATGTCATCTTTCAGAGACTGGTGGTTACTAGGACAACGCAAACGCTCCCTCTGTTCTTACCCAGCCAAGCAAGGTAATGGACAGAACCGAAAAGCACAGCTGGGGTGGAGCAGTGGAAGATCAGAAACTGGCCATTGCTCCGATGATGCAGGGTCTTACCCGAGCAGCCATGCCACCTGTGGGATGAGCAGGGACATGGACAGAGGTAGTCTTGGCCAAAACCTCAAGCTCCCCACTGGGGATTACTTGTATTACCTTGTAAGACACCTTACAGGGCCACATGTACGCCTCCTCCAGGACGGCTCTCTGGCTGAGAGCACAGTGTTTGGGGTCCAGGAGGAGGCAGAGGCACCCCGGGAGCTGGCTGGGCCGGTGGGACCCTGGCCTCTCTACAGACCCAGGGGCGAGAGGGGCTTTCCTGTCGTGCAGTGCAAGAGAGGGGCCTAGGTTCTATAAGGAATTACAACCTGCACACATAAAAATAAGTTATTTATTTGGTCATAGAACCGGGGATCCGACTGAGCCTGAACAGAGCTGACACTTGGAAGAAGGCCAGGGCAACAGCAGAGGCAGCCTGGCTTCCCTTCCTACCCCTACTAGTCCCCAAAGGAAGCAGAGCGGAGCCCAGGGGGCTGAGTTCCATAACAACTTCATGCGCTCAAGCCACAGGCAACGGTCCTGTGGGGAGGACATTTCTGGGGTCTGTCAAGAAGCCATGGGCATTGGCACGGGCCGTAGCTTCCCTGCAGGAGTGGAGTGCAAGTGAGGGCTGGGGCACGGTGGGAGGGTTCATCTCCGCCATCTGCAGGGAAGGGAGGGAATCAGAATGAGGATCTGAGGATCTCCCATGGCCCTTGAGTCTGACTTCTGGCCGTGTAAACAGCTACACACGTGCAGCCTGCCTCAGATGGCAAGGCCCCCAGGACAGACCCCGGATGCCCACCGCCAAGCAGTGCTTCTGTAGTGTAAAGGTTTGGTAATTCCCAAGAGACACATTAACTAGATCCTGTGGTTACAGAACCCGAGCCGGAGTGCAGGGCCCGGGACCCCTAGTCCAGTGCTCTACTGAGAACTGCACTGTGTTGGAAAGCACCTGGAGTGTCACCAGGGTCTCTCACCACCCCCTAATTCCTGCAGGCCCCCGGCTTGCTCAGAACATGGCGCCACACACCATGGGAAAGGGCACCTGACTAACCTAAGGACAGAAGGGTCAAGTACCCCGACTGCCACCCCACTCACATCCGGAGGCATTTGTCCTTCCCGCCGCTTGCCACTCTCTGGCCATCGGGACTCCAGTCCACAGCATACACCTGAACAAGAGGATGGGGAAGGAGCAGGGGGAGTGGTGAGGGTGGGAGGGCCAGGCACCATCCCGGCTCCTTCTACCATCTGGGCAGCCGTACCTCATCTGCGTGGCCAGGCAAGTCGGCGGCCAGCTTCTGGGTCTTCACGTCCCACACCTTCAGGGTACTGTCACTGCTGCCACTGACCAGTAGCCGGCTGTCAGCTGACCAGGCGATCTGGTACACGGCACCCACATGGCCACGCAGGGAAGCCAGGTACCTGGGCCATGGAAGGTGAGCATGGATAACAGATCTTCACACGTGTCCCCTGGGCTGCCTGTGAGAACTGCCTGGCCCCAGACCGTTTTAATCACGATGCTCATAACTAGTCTGGGGTGGCATTAACAGTAGGCCAGGCCCATCTGGAACTTTTAAGCCAGTATAGCCCAGCTGGGGCTGCGTGCACCAGCCAGAGGCATCTATGAGACGTAGTTTCCTTAGTTCATGGGGGTTTTTTTAGCGTGTGTGGGTGTGCGCGCGCGCCAGTCCTGGGACCTAAATTCAGAGCCTGTCCCTGTCCTTAGCATTTCTTATCACTTGAGCTACATCTCCAGTTTGAGCTTTTTGGTGATTAACTACTGGATTTAAGAGTCTCAGGGACTTTCCTGCCTTTGAACCACTGGTGTGAGCCACTGGTTCCTAGCAACCTTATTTTAATGAAGAACTAAATTATCTTTCAAAAGCCGGGTCACATCTGTAATCCTAGCTACTCAGGAGGCTGAGATCTGAGGATCCCAGGTTCAAAGCTAATCTGGGCACTAAAGTCCAAGAGACTCTTACCTCCAATTAATCACTAGAGAACGGGAAGTGGGGCTGTGGCTACAGGGATATGGTGGCAGCCTTGCGCTAAAGAGCTCAGGGACAGCGCCCAGGCCCAGAGTTCAAGCCCCATAACCCACCAAAAAAAAAAAAAAAAAAAAATTACCCTTGAAAGAGCTGTGGAATTCAAGTATACAATGAAGGCCCATCAGTTCGTTTCCCTCTTCCTCGTTCCTTTTCTCTCCTTGTGCATGCCTTGCCTCTCCCTCAGGGGGCTCCTGAGCATACTGTGTCCCCGCAGCACACAGCTGGCTCACAGGTCTGCACTTCTCATTTCTATCCAACTCCCACGACATGCCAAGACCGCTCACTGTGTGTGGACCACACCAAACGCACCCACCTATCACTTCTTCCTCTCTGGGCCCACTGTATCCCCACCCCGCCTCTGCCACGAGTCCTAACGTCATTTCTCTTGATGGGAAACCAGTCAGCATGCTTAGTGTCTACTGAATGCCAAGGTGGGGGTTTACATATTGAAGAGGAAGAAGAGAATAAGGAAACCCAAGCCCTTGCCAGGGCTGTGGATACAGTGAGTGGCATTGCCAAGCCCCCTCCATGGCTAAGAGGAGAACAACCTCTGCTCCTCAACTTACTTGCCCATCCTGCCATCCCACAGCTTGATGGACTTGTCAAAGGAGGCGCTGGCCACCAGGCGGGAGTCGGGAGAAAAGAGCACCTGATTGATGAGGGCCTGGTGTCCCGTCATCCGTGCAAGGGGCTTCTTGTCCTCTGCTGGGGACCACAGGAATAAGGTGAAGTCATCTGAGCCAGACACCAGCCTCTCTGGGCCTTGGCCCTGGGCAAGAAAGCACAACATGTTAGAGGTGGACAGACACTATCACCCCAGGGACAGACGCTACGGATAGGGGAAATGAGATCTAGCATGGCCACAAGCTCCCATGTGACAGCAAGAAAGTCCCTGCCAAAATGACAAGAAAATAAAGATAAAGCAAGGTGTGTTCAAAAGGAATGTGCTTTCTTGGGTGGTGCGTGTACTTCTACTTATCTACCATACACACACCCATGCACTGATGGGTAAACTCTGCAAAAGGCACAAGCTGCTGGTAGCAATGGGCCCTTCCAGAAGGAATGGACGGCCGTGCCAGAGAAACTCCCCAGTCTACCTTCTGTGTCACCCTGAACCTCGGAGCATGTGAGTGTATTCTGTGGAGTGTAAACTGTGACACGTGAACAGGCCCCAAAGGAAGTGGCCCTCGAGTGTGGGAACTTGAGGTCTGCAAGCGGGGACTGTTCAGAAGTGGCACTGAGCTGGGGCTGGAAGGCAGAGGAGAGGCTAAGGTCACCGAGCACAGCTGGGGAGCACAGAGCTGCACACTCACCCGAACCAGGTTGTACCGGCCCAGTGCCCTCTCCTTCAGCTCCTGCACTGTGTCCGGCGGAGACGGGAGAGAAGTGACAAGGCTAATTAGGAGATCCAACCCCAACAGTGAACCTGCCCGCTAAACTGGAGCACTGGCTCCTGCCCGGGCAGCCCGTGGCCGCATCCCGCTCACTCACAGGATCCCCGCAGGTCCTGGGCGTTGACCGTGGCCTCAGCGGGTTCAAAGGCCCCCGTGCGCAGGGCATAGTCAGTACTGAGCGCCATGGTGTTCACCCAGTGACCATGGCCTTGAAGAGTCCGGCACAGCACTCCCTAGGGAAGAGGGAGACGGGTCAAAGACACCTAGGTAGTGGGAGATGGGAAAGACATACACACAGCCCACTCTCCACCCTTGGCAGAGTAGCTCCATGAGACAAGAATCGGGACCCCACTGGGTCACTTGTCTACTTGATCTTAATCCAATCGGCCCCCATGGGTCCAAGTCTCTCTCTTCTGTGAAATGAAAGCACTGGCTTGTTTCATGGGAGGGAGGTTCATCAATATAAAAGGGCTGCAGCCAACCTAGCTTTGGGGTGCAGTAGGTTGCAAAGCACTACAGGCTCCCTATACCAGTGCTTTCCAGAGCTGGACTTCCTATCAGGACCTCGCAATTCCCACGGTGTGGGACAACCATAGGACCCCTGTGTTAGGGACTGCTTGTCCTGTCGGAACCCCAGAAGAACACGAGGTTATCTGAGCTAGACACTAGCTTCTCTACGCCTTGGCCTTGGATAAGAAAGCACAGCAGGCTGGATGTGGTCAGGCACAGGTGAACACACCTGCACAGCTCTCCTCTGACTAGGTGCCCCAGCTCACATTCAGGAAGCATGGGACTTGCTAAGGGTACAAAGTCTGCCCCAGCACCTGTGACCTGAGATGTGTGGACGGGCTTCTGCACCCCCCGCTCTTACATCATGGGCTCTCCAGACTTTAATGGTGCGGTCCTGAGAGGCAGAGTATAGAAGCCCATCACCTCCCCACCGAAGGCAAGTGACCGACTGGGTGTGTCCAGTGAGGATGCGTTCACAGCGGCCTGCAGTCGTGTCCCAGACCCGCACACTGCCATCCTTGGAGCTGCTGGCCACATAGCGGCACTCTGGATTCCTGGTGAGAATTGAGACAAAACCCTCATATCTGTCCGCCTGCAGCACCTCCTGTTTCCAACTCAGAGGCCGGTGGCCTCTGTCTAGAGATTTCTAGACAGCATCCTGGCCCAAGATGGGTCAAGGCTGGCTGCCTTGCAAGGTGGACCGGAGACATTCTGTCTCCCCCAAGCTGCAGGGTAGTGTCTGGACGTTGAAGGCTTCCCTTACTACCCTCCAAGTTGTCACCAGCATGGAGGCCCATCTCATCCCCTCTGGATGGCATCTCCCTGTCACCAAGAGAAGTGGGCAGCACTGTTCCTGGTTCATTCACCCCAGCTTGGCGTCACTTACGCATGGAGAGGCTCCCAGCTCAGGGCCGTGACCCACTTGCTGTGGCCAGAGAGGGTCCTGCCCACCTGCTGCCCTGTGCTTGGATCCCACAGGAGAATCTGAAGGATAGAAACTCGCTAAGTAGCAATCATCTCCATCCTATCCTACTAAAGTCCCCCCCCCCACTTCTTCCTACGCTCCTCTCCCCTTCTGAAGACTCTAGGGAGGGAGGCCCTTTGTAACGCCACCTACCTGGCCATTTTTGCAGCCCGAAGCCAGCTTCTTGCCATCTGGGGACCAGGATATACTAAGCACCCAATGTCTGTGTCCTAGGAAAACAGAGGAGGAAGGGGGGACCCACACATGTTTATCTCTAGCATCCAGCAATGCACGTGATACCCCTCAATAGACAGTATGGGGAGACTAGGTGCTCTAGACCTAGAGACAACACACTCCAGCATTAGTGCCTGACCTCTCACTGCACAGATAATGCTCTGCTTTCTAGTAATCCCTTAGGTAACACTGGGGACAAAGGGATTTTCCACAAGCACCATCCCTGTATCTCTTACAATAGCTCTAAGGTAGGGAGCAAAGCAAGAATGATTCTTATTACCCAGATGGAAAAACTGAAACTTAGGGTGTGCCTTGTTCACAAAAGCTCAACCAGCTAGTCCATGGCACATAAGGATTCACCCAGCGGTGCAGAGACCAGCAGGATCACATGGAAACTAGTTATAAATGCAGATTCCCAGGCAGACTGAAAGAAAAGCTTCGGGAGGGGGGGTGAACTGGGGGTAGGGTAGGACAAGGTCATCAAGTTCCCAAGAGGATTCTGATATATGCTAAAGTCAGGGAACCCTAGGGGCAGACATTGGCGTTAAGCCAGATTATCCTAGCTACCAGTTGGTTAGCCCCTTCCCATAACCCCTACAGACTGTCTGGTCCAATTTCTGCTTATCTGTACATGGCTGGGTGGGCTCAAGAGTCTGGTCTCTACCTGGGCATAGGCAACTGTGAACTGGATGTCAAGGGGTTGGCTTCCGTCCCAGGCCTTCTCAGGAACTAAAGAGCTGGTGAATTAGCCACCACTATTGGGTTAAGATCTCCCTCCTCAAAGAACTAAATGCACAACTCACCCTTGCAAGTGAAATGTGGTGTCTCTGTGCTGAGATCCCAGAAGCGCACAGTGGTGTCTCCAGAGCCACTGGCTAAGTACCTGGGGAAGAGAGAGAAAAGCAGTTTCAGAAGCCACCTGGGAGAGGGCACCGTGGCTCACGACTGTAATCCCAGCTACTCAGGAGGCTGAGGTTTGAGGGTCAAGGTTCAAAGCCAGCCCGGGCACAAAAGGACCTGAAATTCTTATCTCCAATTAACCTCTAGAAAATGAGAAGTGGGGCTTAGCTCAAGAGTAGGATGGTAGCCTTGAGCTGAAGAGCTCAGGGACAACACCCAGGCCAAGTTCAAGCCCCAAGACCCACAGAAGAAGAAGAATCCCAGTTTTACAGAGGAATAACAAATTCAGAAAGGTGGAGAGGCTCATTCCACTCACACAGCTTGGAAGGGGTAGAGCTGAGCCTGCAGCTCCAGTGTCCTGAACTCAAGACCCGAGAGGGCTCTTCTCAAGCAGTTGTCTCTGAGCTTCTTTTACTCAAGGCTAGCACTCTACCACTTGAGCCACAGCATCACTTCTGGCTTTGTTTGCTCATGCATGCTAGTCAAGCACTCTACCACTAAGCCACATTCCCAGCCCCATCCTCAGCTTTTGGGAAACAAATCCCTCTAGGGAAGTCTTTACTTGGAAGTTGCCCCCCAGAGCTCAAGTCTATGATGGGCAGCTGAAGGCTCCATCAATCATAACTCTCTCTACCAGAGTCAGAGGTTGCATCCACACATCCCTTCCACAAACCTGCAGCTTCCCTTACTTTCCAGTGGGGCTGAAGGCCACTGAAATGACTGCCTCACTGTGACCCTCCAAGGAGCTGGTACAGCGGGTCACAGCCCGGACCCTGAAGACAGCTTGAGGCTGATAGATGATGTCAAGAATCTTCTCTGTCTCCACGGCCTGGGACTCCTCCAGGGTCTTCTCCAGCGAGGAGATGATCTCGGTGTCATGAACATAGAAAGCCAGGGGCAGAGGATCCTCCTGAAGGACAATGGTAAAGGGCAGCTTTCCCATGAAGCATGTGCAGGAGCCTGTCTGCCTAGGACCTGCCCAATGAACTCATCCATCCCCCATTGCACGTGAGTGATGAGACCCTGTCAGGAATACCACGTTATTCTCCACTTTATAATCCTTGAAGAACAATCTCAGGAAACTCATACTACATTTTGAAAGCCTTTACGTAACACAATCTTGGGAAGTAGACACGAATAGTCCTACTTGATGGGTTAAAATAACGCTTAAAGCAACTACTGCTGGGAGCTCAATGTCCTAATGCTAATGATGAATCCAGGACTTGGTGTTTTTGTTTTGTTTTTGTGGACTATGGGGCTTGAACTCGGCCTGGGCGTTGTCCCTGAGCTCTTCAGCTCCAGGCTATTACCTTACTCCTTCAGCTACATGCCCACTTCTCTTCCCTGTTTTCTAGAGGTTAATTGGAGATAAGAGTCTCAGGTCCTTTTGTGCCTGGGCTGGCTTTGAACCTTGATCCTCAGATCTCAGCCTCCTGAATAGCAAGGATTACAGGCGTGAGTCACCACATTGGCCTTGGTGTTCTTTTAAAAAGAATGCTAAGAACTGGGCGGTGGTTCACACCTGTAATCCTAGCAACTCAGAAGGCTCAGATCTGAGAATCCCAGTCTGAAGCCAGACCAGACAGCAAAGTCTATGAGACTCCAATTAACCACCAGAAACCAGAAGTGGCACTGTGGTTCAAAGTGGTAGAGCACTAGCCTTGAGCTGAAGAGCACAGGGACAGCGTCCAGGAGCTGAGTTCAAGCCCCATGACCAACAAAACAAAACCTCTAGGACACAGGATTAGAGTCCAAATGTCGCTATCCCCAAGCCACCACACTAAGCATCACCTGGATAAGTAACATCCAAATAGCCGGTTTAAAACCGAGTCTAGTGGCCCCTGCCTGTAATACCAGCTATTGAGGTGGCCCAGATTTGAGGATCACAGTTGGAAGACAAGCAGGACAGGAAAAGTCTGCTCTTATCTGCAGTAAACCAGCAAAGCCCGGAAGTGGAGCTGTGGCGTACGTGGTAGAGGATTAACTAGCACACACATGGGTGCCCGCACAAACACACACTCAACAGTTTAGCCTGCAGATAGTGGCGCATGCCTGTAATTCCAGCTACTCAGAAAGCTGAGGTTTGAAGATTGTGGTTTGATGCCAACCTGGGCAGACGAATCTGAGACTCTTATTTCTAATTAGCTAGCAAAAAGCTGGAACTAGAGGGGTGGCTCCAGTGGTAGAGCGCCTTCCTTGGGCGGAGAGTAAGGGCTCTGCATCCCAAATGCCCGTACCCGCCCCCAGATAGAAGGGTCTAGGCCTTTCTCCGGCTGTTGGCAGCTCCATCACCTGGCGCCTCTCCTCCTGCCCTGTCTTTTGCTGGCTGTGCTGGAGACCAAGCCTAACAGGCTCTCCCTGCCCCCGATGGCTTTCATCCTCTCTCTCCTCCGTATCTGGGCCGTCCTCAGTAGCTCACGGGTGATCCACCCGTGACACCCCCATCCCCAGGGAGCCAACCAGGAGCCCTGGGGCGAACGGCCCGCGTGCGGAGGAGTCTGGTGACAGACTGAGGGGTTCAGCCCCAAACCTCACCCCTCCCCCCGCCCCCGGGCCCCCCGACAGTGCCAGCGACCCGTGACTCACGGACTCCGCCAGGCCACGCCGTCCAGCGGGCGAGGGTAATAACGACTCCCTTCCCTCCCCAGGGGCCGGGATGGGGGGCAATCGGAGGATCGCCGGCGTCCCCCCGCCCAGCCCGGGGGGGACCGTCCCGAGGCCGCCCCTTCCGCACGTACGGGGCGCTTTCTCACCGGGTCCATCCTGCGGGGCTGCCCGGGGCGGCCCCGGCCCGCGTCCCCCGCCGGCCCGCGCCCCCCGCCGGCCCGCGCCCCTCGCCCCGCACGCGGCCCAGGCCCGCGCCCCCCGCCGGCCCGCGCCCCTCGCCCCGCACGCGGCCCCGGCCCGCGCCCCCCGCCGGCCCGGCCCGCGCCCTCCTCACCTGCGCCAGCAGCGCGTTGCACACGAGCTGCAGCCGGTCGGGGGTGATGTCCACCGGCACGTCGAACGGGGAGCCCAGCAGCTGGCCGCCCTCATCCTGGAACTGCACGAGCAGCCGCTGCACGTCGCGCACCTCCGCCGCCTCCTGCGCGATCGAGCGGGAGTGGTAGTCAGTCAGCCCCCCGTTCCCGCTCGACTCCCAGCCGCGATCCCGCCCGGCGCCCCGCACGCATGCACACCCACCGCCGCCGCCATGCCGCCTTCCCCGCGTGGAGACGACGGGGCGGGGCGGAGCGCCGCCGGCCCCCCGCGGGGAGGCGCCGCCCCCGACAGCGCCCCCTGGCGCTGGGAGGAGAACCCTGCCGCGTGCGGCTGTCGGCGGCTCCGCTCCCCGGCTGCGCCCCAGCCTTCCCTGCAGACTCCTCCCGTCGTGCTCTCTACATATTTCTTAGAGGGACAGGGCATCCGAGGTAGTAGAACCTGAACTCGGGGCCTGGAGCCTGTCCCTGAGCTCTGTCGTTCACACCTGAGACACAGCCCCACTTCCAACTCATTTATTTATTGGTTTATTGCCAGTCCCGGGCTTGGGCTCAGGGCCTGAGCACTGTCCTTGGGGTTTCTCAAGGCTACAGCCACGTGAGCCTCAGCACCACTTCCAGCTTTTTGCTATGTCTGTGGTACCAAGGAATCGAACCCGGGTCTTCCTGCATGCTAGGCCAGCACTCCACCACTAGGCCAAACTCCCGCCCCGCATGGACTTTTTTTTCTGCCTGAGCTGACTGTGACACTCCTGAGCCCCAGATCTGAGCCTCCTGAGTGGCTAGGACCGCAGGCTTGCACCACCAGGGCCTGACTGTGTATTTTTCTACATCAGTATTTCCTCACCTCTACCCTTGCTGTGGGCACACCTAGAGAAGAGGCCATGTGAACTGAGTTGTCTGCCTGTCTGCCTGCCTACCTGCAGGCAATGAAGCAAATTTTGATGGTGCCAAGATCTTGGATTTCTCAGCTCCAGAGATGTGACAAAATATATCTGTGGTCTAATTTTCCAGTCTGTGGCATTCTGTTGTGGCAGCTCCAGTAGTCTGAGATCTAGCCACCTTTCCTTTGTGATCTTTTTAACCTTATTATCCATGCCTGCTTCACAACATGGGCTACCATGAGGGCAGGGGTTGTGTCCATCTATTCATCCATCCATTTAACAAACATCTGTTAGACTGTGGTCCCAGGTATTCAGGAGGCCAATGCTTGACCATCTCTTGAGTTCAGTAGTCCAAAGCCAGTCTGGAAAACAGAGAGACTTCCATCTCCTCCCCCCAAATTAATTAATTAAAAATGAAATGACAAAACGCCTTATGTTCAGCTGGACAGTAGAACCTGCACAAAGTCACACAGCTGTGTATGTTAAGTGCCAAGATTTCAGAGCTAGAACACAGTCAAAGTGTGAGTGACCATTCCCTATGCTTTCTCTTCAATGCCTGTGTTTGCGGTATATGTGGTATATTTGGCATGGAAGCACCAGCTCATTCATTTATTGCATCCATTCATTCCCTGAGAAGACTTTTTTCCCTAGGAGGGTAGGGAGCTTCCTGAGTGGTCCTAGATTTCTTGGGCATAGGTTGTGGCTAGAGTTTGGAGATACTGAAGGACATGAATCATGATTTTTTTTTGATCAGTCATAGAGTTTGAACTCAGGTGTTATCCCTGAGCAATTTTTGCTCAAAGCTAGTGCTCTACCACTTTGAGCCATAATGCCATTTCTGGTTTTCTGGTGGTTAATTGGAGATAACAGTCTCCTGGACTTTAGTGCTCAGGCTGGCTTTCAACTGCGATCCTCAGATCTCAGCCTCCTGTGTAGCTAGGATTACAGGTGTGAGCCATGAGAGCAGTTTAAGGGCGTGAGGTCTGAGTATTGAAGTAGCTTGTGAATTCACCTCAGGACCACTTAGCCTGTTGCAAAGAAATAACACTGAAGACCCTTCTGTGGTGAGCAACACATAATTCTTGTCCTGATGAGAGTCTCTTCTTGTTCTGCAAGGTTTCTTGGCAAGACGAGGGACTACCATTTGAACCTGACCCATATCTATGGGAGTCTGATGGGGCAGAAACAGAGCCCACTCTCAGAGAGTTTCCAGTCTGATGGAGGAGGTGGGCTGAATCTATTCCTCAGCTGCTGAGGGGAAGGGACAGGAGAGAGCATGCACACCCACTCACAGTGGACTGAGTTGGCAAGTTTGATGTCTCTCTGAAAAGCAAGAACATCTTCAACAAGTGAATTCCAGAACACTAAGAGGCAGGGAGCAAGCCTAAGCAGATGAGGGGAAGTTTGTTCCTCCGCTCTCCCCTGCCCCGTCCCTCTAGAAAGGCATTTCTGGAAGTCTCCAGTTGGTTGGCGACCTGGCAGCTGCTCTGTGTCCATGTCTATCAGCCCTTCAGCTGTCACTCTGCTCCCAAAATAGCATGGAGGGGAAGGGGGGGTTGTTTATCTAGGATGGTGTGCGGGAGTGCTGGTGTGCTTGCGTGTGTTTGCGTGTGCACATGCGTGTAAAAAGGGCATGGTCGCTGTACTCAGGAATTGTTCTTGTCCTTTCTGGATCTTTCTTTGTCTTTAGGGGTTTGAGTCCCCAGGGCTGTCCCTGAGCAGGGTGCTCAAGAGGCAAAGGCTAGACAACACCCGCACGTGGTCTTGACTGTCCAGTCCTGGGAGGGGGAGGGCCCCAAGTATCAATGACAGGCTCCAGGGCCACCTGCCCCAGTGGCCAAATATGGTGTGGAGCCACTGGCTGGGGTGATAAAGACTCCTGGGTAGGGGCTGGGAGGGGCAGACAGCGGCCACTGGCTGAAGTGGACCCCCAGAGCTCAGGAGTCGCACCGGGAGGAGAAGGCCCCGGAGAGACAGTGAGCTGGCAGCTTTGAGGAGGCTGGGCAGGGAGGAGGCCTGAGGATTTCCAGGTCTTTGTGAGACCGTGGACTTTTAGTGTGGTAGGTTCACCCACCCTGGCTGGGAGGGACGGAGAGAGAGACTCATGGACTCTGCCCACTGGATCAGAGCTGTGGGCAGATACAATAATGTCCTTCAGGGACCGTAGGTTTTGGGGTGGTAGAGGTAGATCCTGTCCTAGTGGGGTGGAGGGGGGGTGCCTGAAGTCCTGCCCTGGGTCTGGAGAGACAGGGTTGCTCTGTCCCCACAGATGGCTGAGGCAGAGGCAGTGAAGCTGAAGGAGGAGGGGAACGGGCATTTCCAGCGTCAGGACTACAAGGCAGCCACCAAAAGCTATAGTCAGGCCCTGAAGCTGACCAAGGACAAGACCCTGCTGGCCACGCTCTACCGGAACCGTGCGGCCTGTGGCTTGAAGATGGTATGAGGCTGGGCAGGAAGTCCTGGAGGGCGGGGTATGGTTGGGAATGGAGGCCACAGCCCTGGTCCCAGCCATCTTTCCTGAGCTCCTTGTAGAAGCAGGTGTCTCCTTCCTTACCACCTGACCCCACTGTCCTGGAGGCACAGAAACTCATCCAGTTAGGAGTCAGCCGAGGGTGGGTGCTGTTCGCGTGTTATTTGGTGACATCTTAGTTACGGCTGCAGGCTCAGCAGCCCTGTTGCTGTCTCGTCCGTGGCTCTCGGAGCTTCTTACCGCCAGAGCTACATGGTTAAAAAAAAATCCAGCTTAGGCCTACAACCCTAGCTACTCAAGAAGATCCTTCTAACCTAAGGATCGAGATTGGAAGACAGACCAGGAAGGAAAGTGTGAGGTTCTTATCTCCAATTAACCAGCAAAGACAGAAGAGGAGCTGTGGCTCGACTGGGAGAATGCCAGCCTTGAACAAAACGGCTAGGGGACAGAGCCTAGCCTTGAGGTTAAGCCTCAGGACCAGCACAAAATAAAACCACTGTCAGCTACTAATTGCACCACGAAATCCAAGGCTCTGAGGGCTTGATTTGCTGGCCCGAACTCTCCCAGGTAGCAGAACAGATTCAAATCTGGCTTTCCCTTGAGCTGAAGTCTACCTGCTCTTCAGTCCCTGGTCCTCTGTCACCCTGCAGCTTCCTGGAATAGCATCCTCCATCTCTTAGGGGACAATGGTTGCCTAACACCGAGTCCTTGTTAATCAAGCTTCCCTTCTCCTCTCTCTTTTCTCAGGAGAGCTATGTCCAGGCAGCTTCTGATGCCTCCAGAGGTGAGTGCCCACTACCTACATCACACACACACACACACACACACACACACACACACACACACACACACACACCAGGCCCAGCCAGTCCCAGCATGTCTGTGCAGGAGTTCTTGAGCAGGTTATCATGCTTTGAAATGCAGTGCTGATTTGGAGAGGGCTACAAAGGGCAGGAACCACCTGGGGAAGGAACTGGAGGATCCTGGGAGAGCAGTGGAGGAAAGTAGCCATATTTTTCCCAGGGAAGGCAACTTCCAGATGGGTGGATGGCTGCCTGCAGTGCCTCAAAGGATCCTTCAAAAGGAGGACAGACTGAATTTCATCTGGGACTATGATAAAAGGACAAAGTTATAGGCAGTGTGTGTGTGTGTGTGTGTGTGTGTGTGTGTGTGTGTGTGTGTGTGTGTAAGTGTGTTTGAAATAGAGTCTTATACTTATTCAAGGGTTGGCTTTGAAGTTGCAGTCCTCCTGCTTTTACCTCTTGAGTAGCTAGGGTTTACAAATGTGTGCCACCACACCCAGACGGTAACTCAGACTCTCTTTCAATCGGAGAGACGATGGCTCTTCCTGTCTAACAAAGGGATGGTGTGGGCCAGAGAGTCTGTATGGATAGATAGTCTTCAGGGAAGACGGAATTCCTAGAGTTGGGGTCGTGGGAGGAGAAGAAGTGATTTGCAGCCTGGGCCCCTGGGGACCTGCCTGCCCTCCCTCTGCAGCCATCGACATGGACTCGGCAGATATCAAGGCTCTCTACCGGAGGTGCCAGGCACTTGAGCACCTGGGGAAATTGGATCAGGCCTTCAAGGACGTGCAGCGCTGTGCCACCCTTGAACCTCAGAACCCAAACTTCCAGGAGACATTGAGGAGACTCAACACCAGCATCCAGGAGAAGGTGAGCCAAACCACTTGGCAGACCGCAGCCACTTCGGGCCTATTCGCCAGAGGGATGCGCTGGAGAAGGGGACATCAGGACAGAGCCAGCCCCGCCCCTCTACTCTGAGCTAGAGACAGCAAAGGGCACAGGCCAGTCCCATGGAATAACTGGGAAGACGCACCCACCTGGGAGGAGCTATGCTATCTGAAGGAACAAGCCAGTCAGAGGAGCAGTAGACAGGGGTACTGGAATTTGAACTCAGAGCCTCAAGCTCTCATTCAGTTTACTTGCTTGTGGCCAGCGGGCTTGAGCCACATCTCCAGCCTTGCTTTTCAGTGGTTATTTTGGAGATGGGGTTGTATGCACTTTTCTGGCTTTGAACATTTATACTCGAATCTTAGTCTTTTTTCTTTTTCTTTTCGGTTGTGGGATTTGAACTCTTGGGCCTGAGCATTGTCCCTGAACTCTTCAGCTCAAGGCTACCACCCTACCCCTTGAGCCACAGTGCCACTTCCAGTTTTCTGGTGGTTAATTGCAGAGAAAAGTCTCATGGACGTTTTAGTGCCCAGGCTGGCTTTGAACCTCGATCCTCAGACCTTAGTCTCCTGAGTAGTTAGGATTACAGGTATGAGCCACCACGCCCAGGTTGGATCTCAGTCTTTTAAAAAAAAAATTGTTATTATGGGCTGGGAGTTTGGCCTAGTGGTAGAGTGCTCGCCTAGCATGCACGAAAATCTGGGTTTGATTCCTCAGTACCACATACATAGAAAAAAGCCAGAAGTGGTGCTGAGGCTCAAGTGGTAGAGCTCTAGCCTTGAGAAAATCCAAGGACAGTGCTCAGGCCTGGAGCTTAAGCCCAGCACTGGCAAAAAAAATTGTTATTATAATTTTACAAAGGGGGGTTACAGTAACGTAAGTCAGGTCTTTCCCTCACTTTCTCTGGACCTCAGTCCTTTTTTTTTTTTTTGTCCCCAGTCCTGCAGCTTGATGAACTCAGGGGCTGGGCACTGTCCCTGAGCTTCTTTTTGCTCAAGGCTAGCACTCTACCGCTTGAGCCACAAAACCATCTCTGGCCCTTTCTGTTGATGCGATACTGAGGAATCAAACCCAGGGCTTCATGCATGCTAGGCAAGCACCCTACCACTAAACCACATTCCCAGCCCTGGATCTCAGTCTTTTAAGTAGCCAGGGTTACAGGTGTGAGCCATCAGCATGGAACAGAACTTAGGTCTTTAAAAATTCTAGAAGGAGGCTTTAAAAAAAAAATCACATGAGCTGGGTGTTGGTGGCCTCACACCTAGCTACTGAGAAGGCTGAGACCCGAAAATCACTGTTTGAAGCCAGCCTCGGCAAGAAAGGTGAGACTCTTACCTCCAATTAGTTACTAATTATCTCCAATTAATAGCTCGAAGGGAAGTTGAGGTTGAAGTGGTAGAGTATCAGCCTTGAGTGAAAAAGCTAAAGGATAGTATCTAAACTCTGAGTTCAAGTCCCAGCGCGCACGCACGCACACACACACACACACACACACACACACACACACACACAGTCACTTAGTGTATCTGCAACATGACATTCCTTTCTTCTCAAGAGCACAAAGGCGAGAAGGGTCCCTAGGAATCAGGGATTCTGAGGTGGAATAGTGGGAGCATGAGATCTCTAGAAAGACTGAATTTCTGTACAGGGGAAGCCTGGACTGGAGGGGAGACCTGTATGGAAGCTGCTGACTTCCTGGGGACTCCTTGAGTGTGGCACTTTCTTCCCAGAAGAGAGAGTGTGGAGGGGCCGGAAGTGTGGCCTAGTGGTAGAGTTTGGCCTAGTGGTAAAGTGCTTGCTTAGCATGCACAGAGACCTAGGTTTGATTCCTTAGTATCACATACACAGAAAATCTTAGAAGTGGTGCTGTGGCTCAAATGGTAGAATTGAGAAAACCCAAGGACAGTGCCCACGCCCCAAGTTCAAGCCACAGGACTGGCAAAAAGGAAAAAAAAGAGGGAGTGGAGAGAACCTGTTTACTCAACTCCTTGCTCCAAAATGCAGGAAACAGAAGATACCTGGAGCAGCCTCTATGGAGGGGTCCATACCATTCTGTCTGGGGTGCAGACTCAGGGCTGGGGAAAGAAGTGAGAGAGGAATCTGAGAAGCAGTAAGTGAGGGAGGAATCTCTGCAGCCCAGGGGCAGTGAGTGTCATAAGAGTCATAGGAGGCCAGGAATTTGGCCTAGTGGGTAAAGTGCTTGCCTAGCATGCACGAAGACCCGGGTTCGATTCCTCGGTACCACATATATAGAAAAAAGCCAGAAGCGGTGCTGAGGCTCACGTGGTAGAGCTCTAGCCTTGAGAAAGTCCAAGGACAGTGCTCATGCCCTGAGCTCAAGCTCAGGACTGGCCAAAAAAAAATTACATCTTTTTTTTTTTTTTTTTTGCCAGTCCTGGGCTTGAGCTCAGGGCCTGAGCACTGTCCTTGGACTTTCTCAAGGCTAGAGCTCTACCACTTGAGCCTGAGCACTGCTTCCGGCTTTTTTCTATGTATGTGGTGCCGAGGAATCGAACCCGGGTCTTCGTGCATGCTAGGCAAGCACTTTAACCACTAGGCCAAACTCCCGGCCCAAAAAATTACATCTTATATTCTGTTTGTACATTAATAATTTTGTTACGGATCAAGGACCGGAGAAAGACACACACAAGATGCACCAGACGATTCTAGAAGAGGAAAAAAAACCAAATTTAGTTGCCTGTTTTCCTAACAAGTATTAATAAAATTTACCAAAATTCCTGTTATTCACCTGCAAAAAAAAAAAAGAGTCATAAGAGGAAAAAGGGAGTGGGTGGGTTGACCCATTAGGCCATGAAAGATCTGAAACAGCAGGATTGTGCTGGTGCTGTGGTTGAAATGGTGTAGCACCATTCAAGCAAAGTTGAGGTGGTAAATTCAAATTCCAGTAACACCAAGAAAATAAAAACCTAAACCAACATCAGGGTCTCAACTTACCCAGTGGGTTGCTTGAAACCTACTTGTAGTTTTTGAGCCTAGAGACTCATTTTCTATTTCAGTCCTTATTTAAAAGTCTAATCGTTTGTGCTGATTGTTTACTCCAAAATTATACTGGTGATTTTTGTTGTTCAAGACTGGGTGAGTTTCATGGGAAAAGGATGTTATTATTTTTTGAACAGTTATGGGGCTTGAACTCAGGGTCCCTGAGCTTTTGTACTCAGGCTAGCATTCTACCACTTTGAGCCACAGCTCCACTTCTGTTTTTCTGGTGGCTCATTGGAGATAAGAGGCTCATGGACTTTACTGTCAGGGCTGGCTCCAAACCTCGATCTCAGATCTCAACCCCCCCAGTAGCTAGAATTATAGCACCTGGACAAGGATGTGATCTTGCAGTCTCTAGAACAGTACCCAGCACAAAGTTGTACCCTTTCTGGAATAAATAGATGAATGAAGGTGATGGTGTCCAGAGTAAATAGCCTGAGGTGCCCACCTCTCCCCCCAAACACACACACACACACACACACACACACACACACACTGGCCTCTCATCTGCCTCCATCTGCTCCCTCCTCTCTCTTTAGCTCTGCGTGCAGTTCTCCACTGACTCAAGGGTACAGAACATGTTTGAGATCCTTCTGGACCAAAACAGCGAGGCTGATAAACGGGAAAAGGTAAGTGTCACCCAGTGCTAGCCAGCAGAGGGCACTCTCAACCCGTGGCTCAGGCTTCTTGCTGGCCTCTGCCTGGAAAGGAAGAAAAAAAATGATCCCAAATTAATCCCATTAGAAAATAAGCAAGAATCATACAAGGACCAGAGTTAAGGACAATCCACTGTGGGAAGACATACAGCAAGCTTACATGCTATGGTATTTACAACTGGGATATTTTGTTTATTGTGAACTTTTAGGCATTGCTTTGAAAAAATATTGCATTTGATATTATTTAGCTGAATTATTGAGGGTTGTGTGTGTGGGTATGTGTGTGTATGTGTGCCTCCTTAGGTTTTGCACTCAAGAGGAAAAACCTCGCTTGCCTCATAATTTCAACCATGAGAAACAGAAGCACATCCAAATAATGTTTTATTGGTTAATTAATTAGTTAAAGTACTAGAGATTGGAACTCATAGTTTCACACAGGCTATGCAAGGACCTTACCATTTGAGCCATCCACCATGCAAGCCACATTATGTTTCCTTTCATTTAGAGATAGTTCAAAGAACTCATTCCAAAATATTAAAAATATTTACTGATATCATTATCTCTTTAGTCAAATCGTGTGTGTGTGTGTGTGTGTGTGTGTGTGTGTGTGTGTGTGTTTCATGTTACATCTAATCTTCCTTTGGAATAAAAAAAAAAAAGTGCCGCCCCTACCTTTCTCATTTTTTTTTTGCCTGTCCTGGGCTTGAGCTCAGGGCCTAGATACTGTCTTTGGGCTTTGTCAAGGCTAGCACTCTATCACTTAAGCCACAGCACCACTTCCAGTTTTTTCTGTGTATGTGGTACTGAGGAATCCAACCCAGGGCTTCATGCATGCTAGGCAGGCACTCTACCGCTAGGCTACCCTCCCAGACCAACATTTTGTATTTATAAGAACTTGAGGGCTGGGAGCATGGTAGAATGTTTGCCTAGCATGCCTGAAGACCCAGGTTCGATTCCTCAGTACCAAATATATAGAAAAAGCCAGAAGTGGTACTGTGGATCAAGTGGTAGAGTACTACCCTTGAGGAATGCCCAAGGACAGTGCTCAGGCCCTGAGTTCAAGCCCTGGGACTGGCAAAAAAAAAAAAGAACATGACAGACAATATTTAGAAAGGGAGTTGTTGGGTTTTTTGTTTGTTTGTTTTGTTTTGTTTTGTTTTTGCATCCGGGGCTTGAGCTCATAGCCTGAGCATTGACCTTGGGCTTCCTCAAGATTAGAGCTCTACCACTTGAGCCTCAGCACCACTTCTGGCTTTTCTATGGCTGTGGTACTGATGAATCAAACCAGGGTCTTCATGCATGCTAGGCAAACACTCTACCACTAGGCCAAGCTCCCAGCTGGAGTTGTTGGTTTTTATGGTAAATGAACTTATATAACATGTAAATGTCTTTTGTAACAAACTTTTGAGGACATAATGTGTTGGTAGGGATTCAAGTAACTTTGTGTTGAGAAGCATAAAGCCCTAATTGGATAGTGCTGTCCTGGTCATGCATGTCTGAAGTCTCAGCCCTTCCCCAGGGCCTGTCCCCCGCCTCTCTGCCCCCTTCTTTCTTTCCTCAAGGCCTTTTCAAGTTCATGTATTCTCAAATTGGGAAACTTTAGAATGAGAAAAAAAAAAAAGGAGCCATCAAACCCGACTACCTAATTTTTCAAGTGAAGAATCAGAAGCCCAGAGAGGTACTTCCCAAGGTCATCCAGCTAGCAGGTAGCAGAACCAGAACTCAGACCCAAGGCTTGGGCATCCTACCTAGTCTCTGTGCCCATTACCTTCCACCTTTGTAGAACCCCTTCCTGAGACTTCCTGGTCCTTTGCAAGTTGTCTTGACTTCTGAATTCTGATCTTGGGTTGTGTCCCAGGAGGAAGGGGGGGCAACAATCAGGTAATGAAGACAGTTCTTGCACCAACTCTTGTACTTGGCCCAAGGTCAAAGACTCCACAGTTTTGGCTTACTTACGACCCTCACTGTCTCTTCTTTCCTCAGGCTGCCAACAACCTTATTGTCCTAGGCCGGGAGGAAGCTGGAGCAGAGAGAATCTTCCAGACCAATGGAGTGGCTCTGCTGCTGCAGCTTCTAGATACTCAGAGGCCTGAGCTGGTGTTGGCTGCTGTTCGCACGCTGTCGGGCATGTGCAGTGGCCACCGAGCGCGGGTGAGGGCCCTGGGACTTACCTGGGGAAGGGGGGGTCTCGATGGGGATAGAGAGCTACCGTGCAGGGATCTGGAGGGTGATGGGGACAAAAAGAATCTGATACAGAATCTAAAAGGCTCCTCAGTCCCCCAACCTTGGGCTTGGGTGCCTGATTTAGGAGTGACCCAGACCTTCCCTTTTGTGCGGGAAGCAAGTATCACTAAAGTCAAGTTATTGAAAGTGGCTGTGGGAAGGATTGAGTGAAAGTTTCCTGTGTGTGTGTGTGTGTGTGTGTGTGTGTGTGCGCGCGCGCGCCAGTACTATGTCTTAAAATTGGCATCTAGATGCTATTCCTTAGCTTTTTCATTCAAGGCTGGCACTCTTACCACTTGAATCACTGGTTTGCTTCAAGCATTTAAAAAAAATTTTTTTTTGCCAGTCCTGGGCTTGAGCTCAGAGCCTGAGCACTGTCCTTGGACTTTCTCAAGGTTAGAGCTCTACCACTTGAGCCTGAGCACCACTTCTGGCTTTTATCTATGTATGTGGTACCAAGGAATTGAACCAGGGTCTTTGTGCATGCTAGGCAAGCACTCTACCACTAGGCCAAACACCTGGCCTCAAGCATTTCTTTTTGTCAGTTGTTGGGCTTGAACTCAGGGCCCGAGTGCTATCCTTGAGACTCTTTGTGCTCAAGGCTAGCATTCTGCCATTTGAGCCACAGTGCCACTTCCAGTTTGAGGTTATTTGTTTTTTGAATGGTTAATTGGAGATGAGTCTCATGGGGACTTTTCTGCCCAGTCTGGTTCCAAACCACAATCCTCATATCTCACCCTCCTAGGATTACAGGCATGAGCCACCAGTACCTGGCATTTGGCTTAAAACAAAACAAAACTGGTCAATTGGATGGGTCTCTCGGATGTGTCACCTGTGCTGACTTTGAACCAGGAGCCTCCGATCAGCCTCCTGAGTAGCTGGGATTATGGGCATGAGCCACTGGCTTGAAGCTGTTATTGCTCATTGGGTTTGAGATGCTGTGCTGTCTTGGGGATTCAGTGTGTGACATTCCCCACATCTCCATGTGGCCCGAGAGCTTAAAAACCACAGGTGGTGGGTAGGAGGTGCTGTATTGGCTAGCACAGGCCTGAATCTCTTGAAGGACTTTTTCCAGACTGAAATCTGCCTCAGGGCACTGGCTGCCTGCACTCATACCCTACCCATGGCGGGGGGCCTGGGGCTCGCCACTCCCCCCACCCCAGCCCCTGTCCCTGCAGGAGGGAGGGGCAGAGCCCCTGACTGTGCATTCTGCTGGACCTAGGCCACAGTGATTCTGCACACAGTCGGAATAGACCGGATCTGCAGCCTCCTGGCAGTGGAGGATGAGGAGACATCTCTGGCTGTCTGCAACCTGCTGCAGGCCATCATTGATTCCCTGTCTGGGGAGGACAAGCGGGAGCATCGGGGGAAGGAGGAGGCCCTGGTTCTAGGTAGGAGACGTTCTTCAGCTCTGGTTCAAGTGGGTTCAAAAGGACACTCAGTTACCCTCTCAGATTGGGCATTTCCTGGTTTTATCTCTATACGGATATCCTGGCAAGAAAAACATGGGAGGCAGCTAGGTACTGATAGCTCATACCTGTGATCCTTGCTGCTCAGGAAGCTGAGATCTGAGGACTGTAGTTTGAAGCCAGGTTGGGTAAGAAAGCCCATGAGACTCTCATCTCTAACTAAGCACCCAAAAAGCCAGAAATGGAGCTGTGGCTCAAGGGGTAGAGCACTAGCCTTGTGGGGGAAAAAAAAAGCTCAAGGACAGTGCCCAGATCCTGATTTCAAGCCCCAGAACTGGCACAAAATCAACCACCCAACCAACCAGGAGGGGCCCAGTGCACTATTTGCTACAGCCAATAGGTGGAAATAACCCCAGTGTCAGTCATGGGTAACTGGGTAAGCAAAATCATAGAGGCATGCAATGGAATGTTGTGCCCTCTTAATAAGGAAGGATGATCTGACACTAATCGGCCCCAAAGATATGACACTAAGTGAAATAAGCCCATCACAAAAGGGCAAGCACTGTGTGGTTTTGCTACCTACAGCAGTCCAATGCACAGAGACTGAGGCAGAATGATGGCTGTTGGGGTTGGGGATAGAGGAATGGAAACTACTGTTTAATGAATAGAGAGTTTCTATTGTGCACAGTGCAAAAAAAAAGTCCTGGGCATGTGGGCACTGGTGGCTCATGCCTGTGAACTCAGAAGGTTGAGATCTGAGGATTAAGATTCCAACTTGATTGGCAGAAAGTCCAATTAACCACCAAAAAGCTGGAAGTGGAGCTGTGGTTCAAGTATGCCAGCCTTGAGCAAAAATATATATGCCAAACAAGAGCACAAGGCCCTGACTTTCAAGTGCCAGTACCTGCACACACACAAAAGACAAGTTCTGTGATGGGTGATGCTATGATATTGTTAATTTACTCAGTGCCATGAAATTGTATGCTTAATCATGGCATGGATAAGAGGTGGAGCCGTGGCTCAAAGTGGTAGAGCATTAGCCTTGAGCATAATAGCTTAAGGTACAGTTCCCGGGTCCTGAATTCAAGCTCCACAGCCAACAGAAACAAAACAAAAAAAGGTGCTTTTATAAGCATGCAGAATATAAGCACAGGGCCAAGAGTGTGGCCTAGCATGCATGAAGCCCTGGGTTCAAATCCTTGGTACCACATACACAGAAAAAGCCAGAAGTGGTGCTGTGGCTCAAGTGGCAGTGCACTAGCCTTGAGAAAGCCCAAGGACAGTGCCCAGGCCCTGAGTTCAAGTCTCAGGACTGGCAAAAAAAAATGGTGTGAATGGTAAACTTTATGTTGCATATATTTATTAACAATTTGAAAGAGGTAGCAGAATCTTACCAGAGAAATTTGGAAAAATATTGAAATATTTAAATGTGAAAAAATTTATAATCACTCATAAAAATGACATCTGTAACCACTCCTATGTCCAACTGGCATTCCTAAATTTTTCCATCCATGCAAATGTCAATAGTCATATAAAATATCAATTTAACGAAACTGGGAAATCTGACTGGGCACTGGTGTCTACTCCTGTAATCCCAGCTACTCAGGGGGCTGAGATCTGAGAATTGTGGTTCAAAGCCAGCTCTAGCAGGAAAGGTTATGAGATTCTTTTTTTTCTTTGCCAGTCCTGGGCTTGAACTCAGGGCCTGAGTGCTGTCCTTGGTTTTTCTCAAGGCTAGAGCTCTACCACTTAGCCACAGAACCATTTCTGGCTTTTTTTCTTGTATATGGTACTAAAGAATTGGACCTGGGTCTTGGTGCATGCTAGGCAAGAATGAACTACCACTAGGCCAAACTCCCAGCCCAAGGCCATGAGATTTTTATCTCTAGTTAACCACCAGAAAACCAGAAGTGTTACTCTGGCTCAGTGTGGTAGAGAGCTAGCCTTGAGTGAAAGATCTCAGGGACAATGCCCAGGCCCCGGGTTCAAGCTCCGTGACCAACAAAAAATTAAAATAAAAAAGTTGTAATTCTGCTATAAGTAGTTTAATTTATTGATCAATGCTATTATTGTATACCATGTAATATTCTTTTTTCTTTGAAACAGGGTATTGCTATATAGCTCTCAGACTGGCCTCTAATGCTTCCTCTTATTCCTCTCTTAGCCTCCCAAGTCCTGAAAATTATAGATATTCATGTTTTTCCACATATATAACCATGATACGTATGTACCACATACTATTACTCTTGTCCAATGACTATCCCTCATAAACCCTTGGTCTGTTAATCTACCTACCCCCGTGAAACCAGCAACCCGCCCAACTCAGATCCCTCTTCTCACTCCACCTAACTCAACCCATTTAATATTCTTTTTTTCTTTCTTTTTTTTTTCCAGTATATATATACCAGTACTGAGGCTTGAACTTGGAGCTTCACATTTCAAATTCTATTTTGGCCCTTTGCACTCTAGGGTGACGCTCTGCTTCTGGAACCACACCTCCACTTCTAGCATTTTAGTGGTCAAGCCAGTCCAGGCTGGCTTCAAACTGTTATCCTCAGATTTCGTCCTCCTGAGTAGTTAGGATTACAGTCATGAGCCACCAGAGCAACGGTGGGGAAGGGCCCAACCATGAGTGTGAATTCTGGGAGTCCTACTTCATTAGTGGTACGAAAGTCTAATCTTCCACAGGTCCTTTGAGAAATAGTGACTTACTGCTGATCTGCTACAAAAATCCTAGCACAGAGTGATGTCAGATTTGCTTCTCTGTAACTTCAACCCACCTCTGATCCCAATTCTGTCCCCTGGAGCCTCACAGAAGGAGTCTGTTAAGACATAGGTTTATCTGAAAACAGAAAACCAGGTCTATTGAGGACCTGTCCTTTGCATGGCATGTTCATTTGACATGGCTTGGAGATCTTGACATCCCTGCCAGCTGGCTTGCCTTTGGGCTCCATCCTAAAATAACTAAAATCCCTCTAAGCTTCTGGGAAGTCAGAAAGAGCTAAATTAGGGGGGGAAAGCACTTGACTTTTAGTATCACTAGTCAGGGAGGAAGTTGTGGTCCCATAGGCAAAGTTGGCATTCAAACTTTTGGCATGCCTGGCTCTGTGGGAAGCAGAGAGTCCATATAGACTTTTTGGACTTTTTTTTTTCTTTTTGCCAGTTTCTCAAGGCTAGTACTCTGCTGCTTGAGCCACAGCACCACTTCCGGCTTTTTATGTGCATATGGTACCAAGGAATCGAACCGAGGGCTTTGTGCACGCTAGGCAAGCACTCTACCACTAGACCACACTCCTGGCCCTCTGGAAAATATTGCATTATACTAGATTATCCAAGCCCTACAAAATGTCCCTGGATCTCTACCTTTTTAAGGATCAAGTGCTGTTATCACAGAAGAAGAGTGTTCAAATTGGCCAGAGGACACTTGTAGGTGTTGTCTGGGGATTTTTGTTTTCTTTTGGGGGTGAGATTGGAAATGCTATCCTTTCCTGGAGGAATATACATACTTACTCAGAACGCAATGGAGTCAGTATTTTCAGAGTCATTTTAGAAGCTTCTCTTGTTCCTGATTCTCTCCACGTGGGACTTAGTCCTTCTATTTGCTCTTATCCTTGTTTTTCAGACACCAAGAAGGACCTGAAGCAGATCACCAATCACCTGCTCGACATGCTGGTTAGTAAGAAAGTGTCTGGTCAGGGCAGGGACCAGGCGCTCAACTTGCTCAACAAGAATGTCCCCAGGAAGGATCTGGCCATCCATGACAACTCTCGAACCATCTATGTGGTAGATAATGGTGAGGAGGCAGGGGAAGAGCAGGCATCGAGTGAGATTCTTGTCTGTGGGGGCGGGGAGTGTTCACCAGTTGAGCTGGTAAGGTTGTAGGGGGAACAAAAAAGCTCTGAATTCTAGCTTTGAATACGCCAAGAAAAACAGGGGATCATGCTAGGGAGCAAGAATACTATTTTGTGAAGATGCGTGAGTTGTTCATTGAGTGATAACGGTGATTGACAGTGGGCTGCTTCCACTCTTCGCCTGACTGTGTCCTCTAGCTCTCTAAAGTGGGGACTATTATTTCCATTTTGCAAGTAAAAAACCTGAGGCCCTAAGAGAAGACCTTATAAACCCAGTACATGAGCAGGGTAGTACCTGTGGCTTACACCTGTAATCCTAGTTACTCAGAAAGCCACGATCTGGAGGATGGTGGTGCAAAGACAGCCTTGGCAGAAAAGTCTGCAAGATTCCATCGCTAGCAAAATTCTGTATTCAAGGCATGGCTTACGTGGTGGAGTGTTAGCTGAGGCAGAAAGCCATGCAAGAGTTTAAGGATCTGAACTCAAGCTCCTGTACTGGTGTGTACGTGTACACACACACACACACACACACACACACACACACACACCCATTGTACATCATAGAATGTTAGCCCTGACCATGTACCCAGAGACCAGGTAGTCTGGACTCCATTTGAGAGCATGTGAAACAGAGAATGGTAGCCGGGGAGGGAGGAGGGGGGAGGGGGGAGAGGGTCATGGGGAAGACCGGGGCCTCTGGGCCTCACCCCAGGGCTTTTGCACAGTGGAAGGCTCATGCTCCCTAAAGGCAGATTTTACTGAGCATGGAAGTGATGAAGGTGGAGCTTCCCAGGAATTTCACACTTGCCCCTGTTGACCTGCAGGCCTGAGAAAGATCCTAAAGGTGGTGGGACAGGTTCCTGACCTGCCCTCCTGCCTGCCCTTGACTGACAACACCCGCATGCTGGCCTCCATCCTCATCAACAAGCTCTATGATGACCTGCGCTGTGACCCAGAACGCGACCACTTCCGCAAGATCTGTGAGGAGTACATCACGTGAGTCCCCAGAGGCCTCCCAGGGCCAGTTCTGCCTTCCCTTCCTAATTCCCCGAATGAGCCATTTAGATCTGTGGGAGTCATTGACTTGCAGTAGAATAGGTCATCTGGAAGTGGTCAGCAGGTGGCTCTGTCTTGAGCATCTTCCATGAAGTCACCACATGAGTTGTCCTGAAGTAGGGTGCCAGTGGCTTACACCTGTAATCGTACCTACTCAGGAAGCTGCCGTCTGAGGATCGCGGTTCAGAGCCATCCCTGGAAAGAAAGGCTGTGAGACTTTCCTCTCCAAGTGACCATTAGAAAACCGGTAATGGCGCTATGGCTCAAAGTGGTAGAGCATTAGGTTTGAGGAAAAGAGCTCAGGGACAGCACCCAGGCTCTGAGATCAAGCCCCACAGCTGACAAAAAGAATCCAAACAAAACAAACAACAACAATAACAAACAGATATCTCAGTGGGAG